>NC_052951.1:17921050-18213550 GCF_013358895.1 Oreochromis aureus
TCTGGTTGTAGCTTGCGTGGCAGTACGATCTGGCGGTAGAACTGGGTCTCGTCAAGGCAGTAGAAGCGACAGACCAGAACTCCATCTCTGAAGTAGAGCCGTTTCCATTGAGCCCAGTATGTCTTAGTGGCCGGGCTGCATGGCGAGACAGTAGTCCACGGGGGGCGCTCACTGCTGGCCTCCATCCAGGTGCGTATGGGTGCAATGTCTGCATCAGCGTCCTGGGCTTGGACCAACTCCCCCATGGTCCAGCCATGAAACAGAGAAGCAGTATCAAGAGTTTTAGCCACATATACTTTCTCAGTCAGCTTTACGGTGTGTGTACCAGTGGAAATGTTCTGGTGTGATATGTCTGTGCTAGTGTGAATTATCTGTTCTGAGACGTCTGTGTTGGTAGGAGTGTTTTGACATAAAATGTCTGACATAGTAAAAGCAGTTTGGTCTAAAGTCTTTGTGTCTGGTGTAGGGGTATTATGACCTACCCCCACTGGACACACCACTGTAGTAGCCGGTTGTCCCTCCACCCTCACCGGACTCAGCAACAGGAAGCTGGTGTCAGAGTCCAACTCACATTGGACCGCCCGATGACTGGTCCCCCCGAGATGCTTGGAGGGGTCCTGCACTCTGCATGGACAGGACTAGCGACAGGGTCTTCTGGAGAGGCTATCAGCATTGGTGTGCACTCGACCTGGACGGTGGATGATCTCAAAGCTGTACTCGGCAAGCTTCTCGAGCCATCGAGCTAACTGTCCCTCTGGCTCTTTCATTTTTGTTAGCCAGCGCAGGCTACTGTGGTCTGTGCGCACTTTGAAAGGCCGTCCGAGGAGGTACTGACGAAAATGGGACGTGAAATCCACGACGGCTAGTAATTCACGTCGCCGTGTGGTGCAGTAGTTTTGTTCAGTTCTCGATAGCTTACGGCTGCCATATGCCAGCACACGCCCACGCCCTGTTGCATCTGTGACAGCACCACGCCGATGCCTGTGTCGCTGGCATCAGTGTCTAGTATCATTTCACCATGGTCAAGTGGATAGCCAAGAACAGGGCAGAGGTTAGTCGACACTTTAGCTTGTCGAAAGCTGCTTGGTGCTCAGCATGCCACTGAAAATGTGCGTTCTTCTTGGTCAGGTTGTGCAGGGGCTCGGCTATAGAGGCAAAGTCTTTCACGAACCGGCGATAATATGAGGCCAGGCCGATGAAGCGTCTGACCTCCTGGATGGACGTAGGTGCAGGCCACATCTGAACTTTTTGAACTTTGCTGGGGTCGGTAGCCACACCATGCTCGGACACCACATGGCCAAGATAAGCAACCCGCGGCGAAAGGCAGCATTTGGCAGGTTTCAGCTTCAAGTTAGCTTGTTGAAGTCTATAGAATACCTGGCCAAGCCGTTGCAGCATCCCCGACACGTCCTTAGCCAGCACAATGATGTCGTCCAAGTAGACCAGGCAGATCTCCCACTGCATGCCAGCCAGGACACGGTCCATCAGCCGCTGGAACATCGCCGGGGCATTGCATAGTCCAAATGGCATGACGTTCCACTCAAAGAGGCCTGTCCTAGTGCAGAAAGGGGCGGCCCTGCGTGCTCTAGGCGTCAGCTCAACCTGCCAGTAGCCTGATGCGAGGTCTAATGTGCTGAACCATCTGGCAGTCGAGAGTGTGTCCAGCGTGTCCTGAATGCGGGGCAGCGGGTAGGCGTCTGTTATGGTGCGGTCGTTGAGAGCCCTGTAGTCAATGCAGAGACGGTATGTCCCATCTTTCTTACGCACCATAACGATGGGCGAGGCCCAGCTGCTGCAGCTGCGTTGGGCGAGACCGCTCTGTAGGCTGTCATAGATCTGCTGATCAGCGTGTTGCTGCTTTTCCCCTGCCATTCTTCGTGGATGTTGTTTGACTGGAGCACCAGGACGGGTTATGATGTCGTGCTGCACAAGGCTGGTTCGCCCAGGTCAGCAGGCCCTGTAGAAAACACATGTCCATAAGTGCAAAGCAAGCGTTTCAGTTGGAGCTGTTCGTAGTCATTGAGGGCTGTGGAGCTCTGGGCATAGAGCTCCTGCAGATGCAGAGGAACCACAGGAGGGCTGGTCAGTGAGTCTGCAGCTGGGGAGACCATGAAGGGTTCCACGGCCTCAGCTGGCTGGAGGAGCCCGGCAATGGATCCCTCCTTAATTGTTACTGCTTTATTGCCGGGTTAAAAAGCCAAGTGGGACAGCTTTTAGAAGGCTGTGCATTGACTAGGACTCTGGCGATAAGTACTTTGTGCTTCTCAACGAAACTTTTGGTGGGACTAAGCATCATGTCACCTCGAGCTTCTGCACCAGGATGCACATTGCCTTTCACCATATACTCTTACCCCGGTTCCACCACCACAGTTCTAGCTATTCTCACTGCGTGTGACTTTGTACTAGCTTCGGTTTGGTAGTAGAGCACCTCTTCACCGAACAGGATGATGCGGGCGCTTGCGAAATCAAGACGTGCTTCAGCTTGAGTGAGAAGGGATGCCCAAGCAGCACCTCATTTCCTGCTATATCTGCCACCAGGAAATCAACATCCACCTGTCGATTGCTGATACTGACAGGTATCTGGGCTTCACCTAGCACCGCACGTCCCAGGTCCCACACCAAGCAAGGTCTCAACAGCTGAGGGCTGTAGTGGTGGCCTCACGTCTGGGTGGATGGAGTTGTAGTAGGGCAGCGGCAGCACGCCCTCCGGGCCCCACTGTCCAAAACAGCACATACCTCCACTTCATAGAGGTGCATGGGGATACTCATTTCTTGGCTTTGGCACTTAAGGTGGAGCACGGTGGGTTTTGGGCTGTCCCAAGGGCTACCGTTCAATGTTAAGGCCTTGGTGGTTTTGTGAGGGAAGGGCACTGCTTTTGGACATGGCCCCAACCTTGACAGTTATGGCAGCGAACCCCACCCTTTTAAAGTTTCTGTGATTTTTCGGTGTTGTCAAGGGTGCATGTGGAACAAAGCGATTCGGTGTGGGGCTAGCTGCAGGTGCATTCTCAGCAACAGTCTCATCTTTGTCCTTTTCTCTGACCACAGCAGCTCGGGGCAAGTTCAGCTGAGTTACGGGCTCCTTGCTGCATGGCACTGGTTACATAAGATGCAGCCCTTTTAGTGGTTTCGTGTCTGTGGGCTATTTCGTATGCACAGGCAAGTGTGGCTGGGTGCCTCTCTAGCAACTTCTGTACTATTTCTGCATCACCCAGCCCATTGGTGAAAACTTCAACAGCTATAGAGTCTTGTTCAATCTCTGCTCTATCACCATATGCAGCAGCCACTTTCCCATAAATGTCATCTCTGAAAACATGCAGGGCCTCACCAGGTTTACGCACTTTCGCTGCCTCAGTTCTACAGCAACAGCAACTGCATGGTCAGAAGAAGGACCATATGCAGTTTCAGTTCATCCACCAGGCGGCGGTAATCCCATTTGGATGAGCGGGGATTTCTGTGGATAATAGCCCTGCTGCTCCAACTAGGCAGAATTTAAGCTGAGTTGTCATTGTTTTTCTGACCAATAGTTGGCTTTCAGCGCAGCTCTCAAACCTGTGCAGAAATTCCTTCCACGGTGTGGTGCCGTCATATTGGCCCGGACGTAAAGTGGGGACTCTCTCTCTAGGGTCACCGTCCTCTTCACTGTCAGATGGTGGCTGACGGGGCACACAGTGGGTCTTGCCTGGTTTTGAGCGGGGTTTATGCTGTGTAGTGGTTTGCCCATAGCTTATGGCTTCATTAAGGCTACTGGAAGGCACACATTGCATGGGTGTATTTAACATTGCATTAAATTGAGCCGGTGTGCTGTGTACAAAACTGTTCATGTGAGCGGGGGAAAATGGGTTTGAGTCTGGATAGTGCATTTTCATTTGGGGAGTAGGAGCTGGATAATAGTTCATGCTGCTGCCTGTGTTTCCCTCACGGCCGTAGCTGCGGCATTCAGCATCGACGAAGGGATTCGTGCGGGAAAACTGCGGCTGGGCAGGACTATCGGGCGGCGCGAATACATCCTCTCCATTAGCGTGTGTTAGTACAACTTTCGGCACACAGGAATGGGTTGATATGTTCACATTTAGTCACAGCTCTGTCTCTGTTAGCTTCCCTAATGCTCGCGGCACCCTCGGAGACACTGGTCAGCGACATGAATGGGTTGGAATAATTGGTCTCAAGTCGGTAGTTTTCCTGAGAATGGCGAGCAGCGGCCATTGCGAGTTAACAGCTATTAGCCAATACACTTGTAATTACGGTCACTCGGCTTTATCGTTAGCCGCTTTAGCCTGTCGGTTTTCTCAGTGCTCACCACTCCTTTGACAGCGTGAAAGGGTCCCTTCGTGGTCGCCAGTGTTAACCATTCCTCGCCGTCAGTCCCCTGACCGTGGTCAGGAGACGCGAGGGAGATGCTTCCTCCAGGGCGAAGTTTTTCCTCCTTCGGTGTTAACTCCTTCACTTTTGTGGAGTAGTGAGGCAGGCAGAAATCAGCCGAGACACCGGAGAGTACTGAAGAGATGAGGCTTTAATAACAGCGCTGCACACTTCAAAGCAAAATGCATAGGCTGTAGCCCGTTAGAACGCTGCTCCCGGTCGCCCTCTCTACCCGTGTCACACTCTCTCTCTCTCTTTTCTTTTTCCGCTCCCCGCGTTTCCTTCACGCGCATGCTCACACACACATCACATACACTCCTCACTGCACCCAGCCACACACAAGACGGCAATTCCCGCAACACTCAGGTATTCCATGTTTAAGTTTTCCAAGTTAATGTTACATGTCCCTAGTGTTTAGTTTAGTTCAGTTTTCCCAGTTTAGTCTTAGTTAGTTTTGCTTTAGTTTACTCCTGTCTTCCGTTTGTATCACTCTCCAGTTTTCCAATTAAGTCAAGTTTTGTTTCCACGTGAACATGTTGGACCCAGCACACATTTAGTTCAGCAACAATTTTGATTTTAGTGTCTGTGTTACTCAGCTCCGCGTCATATGGATCTTCTCCACTAGAGAAGAGAAGGGCCTCAGCTGGCCCAGATTGCTATGGCCAACCCAGGTTTTATGGATTGCCTACTGTCTTGAGACGCTGGCTTGCTTGGTTGCAACAGCAAGCCAGCGTCACCACCAACGTCATTGTTCTGAAGTGATTAGAGTCGGCAACCTGCGACTCTCCCCAGCGCCATACTCACCAGCTCTATCACTACCATTAAGCCCTTCAACATCCATGTTGCCGCTGCTGCAGCAAAGCCTCTCAAGTTCTTCCAAGTCCATGTCATCACAGCAACGGACAAACTCCTCGGCAGGCATGTGGTCTGAAGATGGGGAGCCTATTGCCACGGCACCTTTAGTTGTGCCTGGCATCCTCGTTGCCTCTTCCAAGAGGAAGTGGCATCCGTGTTGCTAGCGCACCTCGCCGGAGTCTAGTCTCCCCCTGAGCAACTCCCGGCGTAGTGTGACTGTGTTTTTCCACCTCCAGTTCTCTGTATAGCTGAGAGAGCTGAAACTGTTTTGTCTGATTTTAAGAAGTCTGATTGATGATTGTTCAGTGCTCTGCCAAGCTGGTGGTTTCTGAATTTAGAAACACTGATTCTGAGCCAGCCAGCAATGAGCCTTTGTTGTCTATTGCTTTGCCAACTGAACCCAGGCCTAAACATTTTTGTTTTGGAACCTGCCGTGAAGAGTTCAATGTATTCTCAGTGGGACTTGGAACCAAGTAATAGACTTATAAACAGGGTGTTCATTAGGGTTGGGTGATATGTAAAAATCTTCCAACCCACAATTGTCAGTCCAATAATCGACCATGGGCGATACATTCGCGCATGCGCAGACTTTTTAATGGATGGAGCAATTTAATCACGCATGGACTGATTTGCGTGCTTACAACACAGAAGTCCAAACATGGACGAACAAATTTCCCCATAAATTTAGGGCTGGAGCGCATCTGGAGTGCAGAATGAAAAAACTTTGGACAAACTGCCCGAAATGCGTTGACAGAGACATTTCAGGGATTTTGACTCAGTCTGCGCTCCAGATGGGTTAATTGTTAAACGTGTTAGTCGTGATGACGGCACGTTAATGCTGACAACACTAAAAAAATATATAAAGTATATATAAAGTCGATATATAAAAATATATCGACTATAAAGATAGTCGATATATTCGTCCAATCGCCCAACCCTAGTGTTCATGGACATTTATGTTCAAAATGTTTTTTGTGTGGCCGAATCAGCTCTCCCAGAGACTGAGACTCTGCTGAGGCTCCGTTTAATGACTGAAGAAACTGTGAAATCATGTTTCTGTCCCCAGGGCAGCTGCAGTCGTGCCTTCCCCGCACCCATCAAAATTTCCCAGATGAGGGTGGCTAGGGTCCAGCCGCTCCCTGTTTCTGCTCCTAGGGTGGCTGCAGTCCAGCTTCCCCCTGTACCCAATCCAGTTCCCCAAGTGAGGGTGGCTGGGGCACCGGACTTATGCTCAGAAACTGTACAGTGCAAATGAATGCTAATCAAAGCATCAACTTAAGGACTCAAAAATTCCTGGTGGGAAGTTGTTGAAAGTATGTATGTAATGTACAAAGAAGTAGAAAACCTTGCCTGCAAATAAAAACTGATAACAACAAACAGCAGGGACACAGAAGGGAAAAAAAACTCCCTACATTTAATTTGTTTCTATTGGCTGGCAACTTTTATATAGCACACAACCACAAGGAGCAGCTCAAAAGCTGGCTAGTTAATGTCTTCACTCAGAGAACCAATGTTACAACATAACCACACAGCCTGTCACGTTTAGTAGCTGTCTGTTCCTCTTCATAAAACCAAGTGATCATAGAGTTATGAGTAGAATTTACTCAATCGGGTCACTACACAATGATTCAGTTTATTTGCCACAAAAAATAAAGTTTCTAGGTTTCTACCAGTTTAGTCAGTCCTTTACATTATATTTACATTTTGGTTGGACATTCTTTGAAACAGTAATCAAAGGTGCCCTATATCCACGTAGAGGCTGGAAGACAAAGAAGTTTGAATGCTTCCTGACATATTCTCAGAGCAGACAATGTTTAAATATGTTTAAACAGTCATTAAAGTGTATTTATATAGTTATATAGGGGCTTTAATGAATTCCCTTTAAAAAAAAAAAACCAAACAAGCATATGTCATGTTGCAATGCATACATCTCAGAAAGGCAACCTTTAAATTTGACTAAAGATAAATGTGATTAGTTATCACTATCACCTCACAGCATCAAGGTCCCTGCTTTGAACCCAATCTTTCACCTTTCCATACATGACTTGTCAACTCCTTTTTATTTTATTTATTTTGTATATGTAATGATAAATGGTTCATAAACTGGCCATAGTTGTGAATAAGTATCTGTATGTCTCTCTGTGTTGGTCCTAACAGTAACAATTACAATTGCTTAAAAAATTACAAATCACAAATCTTTGCTACATGGTGTGCTTTAAAATCAAACGCACATTGCCCCGTGAAGTGTGACATTTGTAATTTGGGTTCTGTTAGGAAGTACTTAAACATAATTCAACACTGTTTTTTATTTTATATGCATTCCTTAAATAAACAAAGGGGTAAAAATATTTATGCCAAATTTATTCTTACTTTTTAAATTTGACTTTACTCATTTTGTAGTGTGTTGTGATTCTTAACAACTTTCTCAGAGATTCTTTGATTTCTCGTGTCTGAAGAACATATATGATAGGGTTCAGCATTGGAGGAAAGACTGATGTCAGAGACAGGTTTATGATTCTGACATTTGGCTCTATGTTTGCGCCTAGAGTAAATGTGATTAATATTGGGAGGAAATAGATTGCCACTAATGAAAGATGAGCTGTGCAGGTTTTAAAGCCCTTCATTCTTTCTCGAACTGTGGCTACTTTAGCTAAAGCATAGCCTATAATCAGATAACTCAACAAAACAATTGTAAGAGGAAGCCAAAGAATAAGAACTAGTAAAATCCAAGCAGTTATATCGCTGGGTGTATAATCATTGCATGCAAGCCGGTACATTTGACCATGGTCACAGAAATAGCTTTTAATAACAACTGATTCACAGAAAGAAAGCCTTGTGAGAAGGCCAGTTGCAATGAGTACAACAATAATGACAAACACCCAGAAAGAGGCAATTAAAGAGAACATGAACCTGTGAGTCACCTTCAGTTGATAATGCAGTGGGTAAACGATCGCCATAACTCTGTCATATGACAGTGCAACCAGATTTAGAGCTTGCATTGAAAGGAATACATAGCAGAAAAACAGGAATGTCAAGCAGTCATTATAGGAAATGTGGGGGTGATTAAACAAAAAGATATCGAGAACCTTTGGCACCATGGCAGAGTTACCTAACAGATCAACCAATGCAAGATTGAAAACTGCAATATATTTCGGTGTTCTTAGATTGTGATCCAAATATATTGCAGCCATGACAGCTGTGTTTGCCAGGACAGACATAATATAAACAAAAACCAGAAAGGCATAATAATAATTTATATTAGGAATGCCAATAAATCCACTTATAATGAAAAATGCAGGACGCAAAAAAGTGATATTTTCACCAAGTGCGGAGTTGAAAATGTAACCCAGTGTTAAAAACGGGATTAAAAGCATAAATATTAATACTCATTTGATTAAAATACTAATTTCATAATGGTAATCAATATTGATAAAAAGAAGTTAAATATAATAAATACTGATAAAAAGCATGTAAACATAAGTTTAATTGATATGTCTGTATGTATATGTAATATATAAATGGTGTGGGGGGGCAGGACTTAGTCCTGTGGAGTGTGTTAGATCCACTGAGCGACCAATCATTGGGCCGGTCTGACCCTTCCCCCAGTCTGTGTGCGCTGCTCAGACACCTGTGTGTGCCTGCCTGCGTGTGCCAGTCAGAAACGCCAGAGACACAGACGGTGAAAGATTCGGTTACCCGTGCGGTGAAGAAGCTAGCTGGATAGTAAAGTCCTGTTTTCGGTGGAAATAATAAGAGTGATACTGTATTCCAGAGGCCGTGAGCCAGCGTGATCACTGTGAAGCCCCTTGTAGCATTTGTTGCTTCACATGGTAAGTCCCAGGCAGTGCACGTGCGCTAGCATAGCATGCTACTTGCCGCTAGCTCCGATGCTAACTTCCGCTAGCCATTTTGCAATGAAAGTGCCTTTTCCGAGGCTAAAGCCATTAGCACTGAGTCTGCTGCACTTTATACGAAATGTTCTTTAAAGGTTCATGTCGTATTACTGTGGTATTGATGTATAATGTATGGTTTTGTGCGAAGTTGTTATGTTAGCACATGTTCACTTTTCTCATGGTGCTAATTATAGTTCTGCACACTGAATATTAGCAACGTGAAATTAAGTGCCTTCACCTGCACTTTACTTAGCTGAAACTTGATAAGTCTCAAGCCAATGTGTGTTTAATGCACTGCTGAGCTATTTTGTATTATTTTAAATGTGTGTTTCCTATGCACTTTTTGCCCTTGAAATTAGAATAATTTGTTGTGCAACATAGAATATTTTGAAAGAAATTTAGAAACACTACAAGCAACTAGTAGTAGTAATAAGTTATAGACATGATAGCTTAAATGTTGAACTACTGTGTTCTGGCCTGGTCCCCAGGTCAGGTTTTTTTCTTTGCTTATTTGGATTGGATTGGTTTTGAGGACCTGAGAAGAATCGAGGATCCCTTTTCCAGTACTGGATGGCGAGCCCAGCCCAAAGAGCCGGATGAACTGGTAGATTGTAACCCGACTGGTTACAAACACACTGAGTGACTATTGAACATTGACAGACTGAAATTGACTTTAAAAAAGGACACAAAGACAATATATCCTTGGGTCGACCATTTGTGGGGTTTATTTTATTTTATTTTGTTTTCAAAAGCGGCTCTACTTTTGTTAAATGTGCACAACCTGCTAAATTTCAATTATTGCTAATAAATGCAATTGTGTTTTCTACACCTACTGTGTACAAGTCCTCTGTTGTCATGCACCCTTGGCTCCTACGAATCTAGAACCTGTCTGATCTGGCCCATATCTCCCTTCTGTCCTCGTACTGTGGTTAAAGGTAACTACACTGCTGTAGTACATGCAAAGAAGGCAAGAAGTAGCACCACCAGTGTTACATGAGTTACAAAAGTGGCGAGCCAGCCAGGAGCCAAGAGTGTTGTGTGACAACATTGGAATCCTCTTTGACCTTTGATCAGTCCCTCACATACGGTGAAAATGGATATTGTCGAGAAGTATGCCGTTAAAGTACCAAATGCCATTATTGTTAGCGGTGTTACAGATAGAGAGGAAGACAAAGAGGTATTTGAGTTTCTGGAGCAACATGGTACTATTCGTAGAGTACTCGCTGTCGATGATGACTCTTCTGCATTCCACAAAAGTCAGATTGTAGAGTTCGAGTCCGGTGCAGCCGTTGAAATATTAGCACCTAAGCTGCCTTACCTCTTACAGTCCACTGACAATCCAGATGTCAGTTACCGCATTCGAGCCTTAACTGACGTCTATACTAAGACCGTGAGGGGGCAGTGTTACTGAGGCTTACATTAGCAACCTGAAGGGTTTAGCCAAGTTAAGTGGGAAGGATTTCAAGAAGTGTTGCGGGAGGCCATG
This sequence comes from Oreochromis aureus, assembly GCF_013358895.1. Lineage (NCBI taxonomy): Eukaryota > Metazoa > Chordata > Actinopteri > Cichliformes > Cichlidae > Oreochromis > Oreochromis aureus. The sequence goes on from NC_052951.1 coordinate 17,931,647, forward strand.
TCCACAATAGGAAGACCATTGAAGCTGCTGAGACAGCTGAGATAAACCCCGAAAATGATACTGCTGATCAGACTTGCCCTGTGGTAGGATCCACACAACTTGGAGCCTCACCTCCAGTCTTAACTGAACTGCCTCACCCTCCTGAACCCATTCAGGGCCCATTCCAAAGCCCCATGAGACCAAACGTGACACCTCAAATGTTGAGCCCAACTGACCTTAACCCACCAGAGGTTCAGAAAATAGTAGTCGAGCATGTTGTCAAGAGTGTTGAAAAGACATCACATGCTCACTCTACATTAAGACTCAGAGCTTTCTCTGGCAAGATGCCCAGACCTTATAGCGAAGCGGACTATGAAACATGGCGTTCTCATGTTGACTTGTTGATGGAAGATGCTTCTTTGTCTGAGTTGGACAAATCTCGTAAGATTCTTGAAAGTCTCCTTGCTCCCGCTTCTGATGTCATTCGCCCTCTTGGGCCAGAAGCCACTCCTGCAGACTATCTTAAACTTCTGGATTCAGCTTTTGGCACCGTCGAGGATGGTGAGGAACTGTTTGTACGCTTTATGAACACCCTCCAAGATCACGGTGAAAAGCCCTCTGCTTATCTGCTTCGTTTACAGGTGGCACTCAATCACACTGTGCGCAGAGGTGGGCTTGAACCACATGAAGTAAATAAGCAGCTTCTTAAACAGTTTTACAGAGGCTGCTGGGATGATAACTTGCTAACGGAGTTGCAGTTGGAGCTAAAGCATAAGGAGCCACCCACTTATGCCGAGCTATTGCTTCTCCTGCGTACTGCAGAAAACCGCCAAGAAGTTAAAAGCACGCGAATGAAGAAACACTTTAGCGCCACAAAACCAAAAGCAGTGTCTCATGAACAGACAGTCACTGAAACAAATGCAGATGTTCGTCAAGCAGAGTCAGATAGTCTGGAAGAGCTGAAAAAACAAGTTGCCGATCTAAAGAGCCAATTAGCTGCCGTCGTGAAGCCAAAGAAACAAGCAACAATGAAGACAGTTCGAACAAGGAAACCTGAAAATAAAAAACCTGACCATGCCAAACCTGAAAACTCACCTCCACCCAGCCTCCCAGTACTAGGCCCAAGCCCTGGTATTGCTTCCTGCTGTGGGAGGATGGACATATAGTAGCCACTTGTGAATCAGAGCCAAATCCTGCCCTTGTACTTGCAAAACGAAAGGAACTAAGAGTGAGAAGGCAGATATGGGACAGGCAGAATGACCAGCTTTCTTTAAACTAAATTCTGCCTCTGTTGCGGGACAAATGGAGGCTGATGCTTTGTTAACCCGTCCCACCCAGGTTAAACAAAAAGCTTCTCCTAAAAAGCGTGCCAGCCTAAAGTCACACACAAGAACAGATTCCTTTGACCTTCCTAAAGGTCTAATTGGTACAAAGAGTACTGCACAAGTGAAAGTTAATGGTCACACAGTGAGTTGTTTGCTAGATACTGGTTCCCAGGTGACTACAGTCCCCGAGTCCTACTATCATCAGCATTTGTCCTCTCATGAGGTTAAGCCATTGTTTGAACTTTTAGAAGTTGAAGGTGCCAACGGTCAGTCTGTGCCTTACTTAGGCTACATTGAACTGCATGTCACTTTCCCAAGAGAATTCCTTGGCATTGAAGCTGAAGTGCCGACACTTGCTTTAGTTGTTCCCGATGTGCGCACAGCTTCTCAGTCCTTAGTGCTAATTGGGACAAACACATTAGATGTACTTTATGAGCTGTACTCTGACGCATGCCATGAACTGCAGCTGAACCTGCCATATGGCTATAGGGCAGTTCTAAAAGTTCTTGAGTCACGTCACAAACAGTCCAAAGACAGTAGTCTTGGTTTAGTGACGATGCACAACAAACAGCCACAGTTGATTCCAGCAGGCCAAACTGTTGTTCTAGATGGTGCTGTAGCTGTGTCAGCCGGTAACGGTGAAAAGTCCGTCTTGTTGGAGTACCCACGAATGTCAGCCTTACCTGGTGACATCCTTGTGAAACCTTGTCTCATCGACCTACCTGAACGAGCACCTTACCTTGTTCCAGTTATACTTACCAATGAATCTGAACATGATGTGACGATCCCTTTAAATTGTGTCATCGGAGAAGTCAGTGCATATCAAAGAGTTCTATCTCAAGAGCACTCAGTGAGAACTCAAAGATCCCGAACTGAGCAGAAGTCAAATGTAACATATAACTTTGACTCTTCCCCTATTAGCGCTGAATGGAAGGAGCGCATAACCGAAAAGCTAAGCCAAATGCCCGAAGTGTTTGCACAAAATGATCTTGACTTTGGAAAAACGGATCAAGTGAAACACGCAATCAGATTGTCAGATGAAACACCATTCAAGCATAGAGCGCGTCCCATCCATCCGAACGACCTGGAAGCAGTCCGTAAGCACCTCAAAGAACTGCAAGAAGCTGGTGTGATCAGGGAATCTACTTCCCCTTTCTCTTCACCCATTGTAGTCGTGCGGAAGAAAAATGGTGAAGTCCGCCTCTGTATCGACTACAGAAAGCTTAACGCGCAGACTATAAAAGATGCTTACGCTCTCCCCAATTTGGAAGAAACGTTTTCCACCTTGATCGGGTCGCAATGGTTCTCTGTCCTGGATTTAAAATCGGGGTACTATCAAATTGGGATGGAGGAGCTGGACAAACCCAAGACGGCGTTCGTATGTCCCATCGGCTTTTGGGAATTTAATAGAATGCCCCAAGGCATTACAAACGCCCCCAGCACGTTCCAGCGACTCATGGAGAAATGTATGGGCGACATGAACCTGCGTGAAGTGATCGTGTTTCTTGATGACATCATTGTATTCTCCAAGACACTTGAAGAACATGAGGCTTGCTTAATGAAAGTTCTTGATCGCCTGAAAGAGTATGGGCTCAAACTCTCCCCCGAGAAATGCAAGTTTTTCCAAACTTCTGTCAGATATCTTGGGCATATTGTGTCCAGCATGGGAGTGGAGACTGACCCTGAAAAGGTGGAAGCCTTAAGTACCTGGCCTGTGCCCCATGATCTTAAACAGCTCCGCTCATTCTTAGGCTTTTCAGGGTACTACAGGCGGTTCATTAAGAACTATTCGAGTATCGTTAAGCCCCTCACTGACTTAACATCAGGCTACCCTCCTTTGCGCAAAAGCACAAAGCCTAAAGCTAAGTCTGTAAAGTACCATGACCCCAAGACACCTTTCGGCGAGCGATGGACTCCCTCTTGTGATCTTGCTTTCAAAACCATCATTGAAAAGCTCAGTACTGCGCCTGTATTGGGTTTTGCTGACCCTAAACTGCCATATACACTCCATACCGACGCCAGCACTACAGGGCTTGGCGCGCGCTATCAAGAGCAGAATGGCCAGACCAGGGTGATAGCTTATGCAAGCCGTGGGTTGTCCAGGAGTGAATCTCATTATCCCGCCCATAAGTTAGAGTTCTTAGCCTTGAAGTGGGCAGTGACGGAAAAGTTTGCAGATTACTTATATGGAAATCAGTTTACTGTCATAACAGACAGCAATCCTCTGACGTACATATTAACTACTGCTAAGATGGATGCCATGAGTTACAGATGGCTAGCTGCCCTGTCAACGTTTAGCTTTAAGCTCCAGTACAGAGCAGGCAAGCTTAACTCAGATGCAGATGGCCTTTCTAGAGCGACCACATGGCGAGTTGCTTAACGACGCAGTGTCCCAAAAAGAGTTCGACCGCATACAGCAGTTCACACAGACTCACCTGTCCCTACCTGACAGCAGTTTAAGTCCTGAAGTAGTGTCTGCTATTTGTGAGAAACACCTTGTATGCAGCTCTCAAAATGACACCATCCCTTTGGTTCACTCGCTAGCCATTTCTGCAGCTGCCATTCCAGGTGACTTTGTCAATGAAAATGACTGTGGTGGTCTTCCTGTTATACCCCATATGTCCCCTGAACAGATCACAAACGAACAAAGAACAGACCCTTGTCTGAGGGAAGTCATTGCACAAATTGAAACTGGAGAGAAGGTCCCACCAACTGTGCGAGCTGAACTTCCTGACATCAACCTTCTACTCCGAGAGCTCAATCGATTGGCGATGCACAATAACATCCTGTACCGAACTCGCCAAGATGGAGGAGATGTTACTTACCAGCTTGTCTTACCTGAACAGCTCCGTGACTCAGTCTTCCAAAGCCTCCACTGTGACATGGGCCACTTAGGCACTGAGCGTACCTTAGATCTTGCCCGAACAAGATTCTATTGGCCTCGCATGGCAGCATATATAGAACATAGGATCAAAACATGTAACCGCTGTGTAAGACGTAAAACTCCTCCAGAAAAAGCAGCTCCACTTGTGAATATCAAATCCAGCAGACCCCTCGAATTAGTCTGCATGGACTTCCTGTCCATTGAGCCTGATCGAAGTAATGTGAAGGATGTGCTTGTATTAACTGATCATTTCACGAAATATTCATTAGCCATCCCTACCAGCAATCAGAAAGCTCAGACCGTTGCAAAAGCCCTTTGGGACAACTTCATAGTCCACTACGGGATACCCGAACGATTGCATAGCGATCAAGGTCCCGACTTCGAGTCCCACATTATCCAAGAGCTTTGCAAGATCATGGGCATTCGCAAAATTCGGACAACACCCTATCACCCCAGAGGAACCCGGTAGAAACGTTTCAATAGAACGTTACTAAGTATGCTAGGTACTCTTGAGGAAAAGGACAAAACTCAGTGGCACAACTATGTCAAACCACTTGTTCATGCGTACAATTGTACGAAAAATGATACAACTGGTTTTGCCCCATATGAGTTAATGTTTGGCCGTCAGCCAAGATTGCCAGTCGATCTAGCATTTGGGCTGCCCTTTAACAACAAAAGTTTCAAGTCGCATTCTCAGTACATAACAAAACTAAAGGCAACTCTACAAGAGACCTACAAACTAGCAACAGACCATGCTAACAGAATAGCAGAAAGAAACAAAACAAGGTTTGATATGCGAGTGAAACCCTCAAAACTAGAGCCAGGTGACAGAGTTTTGGTGCGTGCAGTCCGCCTCAGAGGCAAGCACAAGCTAGCCGACAAGTGGGAGACTGATATTCACGTTGTGGTGAACCAAGCAGGTGACTTGCCCGTCTACAGTATAAAACCCCTAACGAAAGAGGGCCCAGTCCGCACAGTCCACCGCGATCTCTTGCTCCCTTGTGGTTTTCTTGTCCCTGTTGAGGAGAAACCTGTCCAACCAACTCATGTACGCAAACCAAAAACAAGGCAGTCACCTAAACAACATGAGGAATATGATCATTCAGAACTGGAGGATGAGGATGTCTGTTGGTTCAGAGAGGAACCTATTCAAGGGCCCATAAAGGTCACTCGAGTCTATGAGATTCCCCAGCCAAAGACACACCCTAATGATCACAATCATGCTGAAACTAACGTGCCTAGAGGAGACAACTTACATGAACATGACAACTTGCCTGGACGTGACAACTTACCTGAACATGACAACTTGTCTGGAGGTGACAATTTAACCGGATGTGACAACTTACCTGAATGTGGAAATCCACTTGGATGTGGAAGCCTAGAGGAGAGTGAAACCATGGTGGAACACTCAAACACTGACAATGAAAGCGAGAGTGACACTAACTTACCCGATGGACCTACCTGTGATGGGCCAGTGGAAGAAGACAACTCAAATGATAATCAAGCAAACTCAAGTCAGTCAAATACTGAGAGTGAAGCCGCAGCGGCTATAAGGCGCTCAGAGAGAACAAGAACCCAACCAGAACGACTACAATATATTCAGTTGGGAAATCCCCTCGTTTCCATTGCCCAGTCCCTGTTTCACGGTCTAAGCCTGGCTTTTACCAGTGCCTTGACAGAACAAGATTCTGTGGTCATCCCCATGAATGCTGGTTCCCCTGTCATTACCGTTTAGCTATCCCATGCAAAGGGACTTGCATGATTCTAAGGGGGGATAGTGTAACCCAGTGTTAAAAACGGGATTAAAAGCATAAATATTAATACTCATTTGATTAAAATACTAATTTCATAATGGTAATCAATATTGATAAAAAGAAGTTAAATATAATAAATACTGATAAAAAGCATGTAAACATAAGTTTAATTGATATGTCTGTATGTATATGTAATATATAAATGGTGTGGGGGCAGGACTTAGTCCTGTGGAGTGTGTTAGATCCACTGAGCGACCAATCATTGGGCCGGTCTGACCCTTCCCCCAGTCTGTGTGCGCTGCTCAGACACCTGTGTGTGCCTGCCTGCGTGTGCCAGTCAGAAACGCCAGAGACACAGACGGTGAAAGATTCGGTTACCCGTGCGGTGAAGAAGCTAGCTGGATAGTAAAAGTCCTGTTTTCGGTGGAAATAATAAGAGTGATACTGTATTCCAGAGGCCGTGAGCCAGCGTGATCACTGTGAAGCCCCTTGTAGCATTTGTTGCTTCACATGGTAAGTCCCAGGCAGTGCACGTGCGCTAGCATAGCATGCTACTTGCCGCTAGCTCCGATGCTAACTTCCGCTAGCCATTTTGCAATGAAAGTGCCTTTTTCCGAGGCTAAAGCCATTAGCACTGAGTCTGCTGCACTTTATACGAAATGTTCTTTAAAGGTTCATGTCGTATTACTGTGGTATTGATGTATAATGTATGGTTTTGTGCGAAGTTGTTATGTTAGCACATGTTCACTTTTCTCATGGTGCTAATTATAGTTCTGCACACTGAATATTAGCAACGTGAAATTAAGTGCCTTCACCTGCACTTTACTTAGCTGAAACTTGATAAGTCTCAAGCCAATGTGTGTTTTAATGCACTGCTGAGCTATTTTGTATTATTTTAAATGTGTGTTTCCTATGCACTTTTGCCCTTGAAATTAGAATAATTTGTTGTGCAACATAGAATATTTTGAAAGAAATTTAGAAACACTACAAGCAACTAGTAGTAGTAATAAGTTATAGACATGATAGCTTAAATGTTGAACTACTGTGTTCTGGCCTGGTCCCCAGGTCAGGTTTTTTTCCTTTGCTTATTTGGATTGGATTGGTTTTGAGGACCTGAGAAGAATCGAGGATCCCTTTTCCAGTACTGGATGGCGAGCCCAGCCCAAAGAGCCGGATGAACTGGTAGATTGTAACCCGACTGGTTACAAACACACTGAGTGACTATTGAACATTGACAGACTGAAATTGACTTTAAAAAAAGGACACAAAAGACAATATATCCTTGGGTCGACCATTTGTGGGGTTTATTTTATTTTATTTTGTTTTCAAAAGCGCGCTCTACTTTTGTTAAATGTGCACAACCTGCTAAATTTCAATTATTGCTAATAAATGCAATTGTGTTTTCTACACCTACTGTGTACAAGTCCTCTGTTGTCATACACCCTTGGCTCCTACGAATCTAGAACCTGTCTGATCTGGCCCATATCTCCCTTCTGTCCTCGTACTGTGGTTAAAGGTAACTACACTGCTGTAGTACATGCAAAGAAGGCAAGAAGTAGCACCACCAGTGTTACATGAGTTACAAAAGGATCCATTGGCAAATAATCTTACAGTCTTATATTGCCTAAGCTCTGATAATGCAGACAGCAGTACTGCACTTCATGGTTCTCTTATGCAAACTGGAGTACCCCAGATGAAGTTCTAGCTATCTGCAGATCCCCTCAGTGTCTCCCTTAAGTGTATTGTACACCCATTCCAAAAAGGCCTAAGCCTTTTAAACCCCTAACTACTAACACACATAGGTGTGTGTGTGTGTGTGTGTGTGTGTGTGTGTGTGTGTGTGTGTGTGTTTCCACACGCTATAGTTTCCAAATGTAAATGTTTTTTTTTTTCTTTTCTTTCTTTGATATAGGATTTTAACTGTTCAAGCTGTAGGCTCTGTTTTCCATTCTACTTTTAAATACTCTAGGAACCACAAGTAAGCCACAGACTGAGAGCAAAGATCTCTAATGGGGTGATATGGCACTATAAGGTCAATAAGATAAGATGGAACCTGATTATTCAAGAGTATATGTAAGGAGCAGAATTTTAAATTTGATTTTAGATTTAACGGGGAGCCAGTGAAGAGAAGCCCATATAGAATAAATATGCTCTTGGGTGCTGGTTTAGCTTTAGTGGGCTGAGCAGGTGGCCATATGCCGTATGGCTGAGAGTGGCTGGCCTGGGTTCGAATAGGACCTGTGGCCCTTTGCTGCATGTCTTCCCAGCTCTCCCTCCGATTTCTTGTCAGTCTCTACTGTCCCTATCAAATAAAGACAAAAAAGACAAAAAAAAAAAAAAACAAAAAGGATAAATGTGTTCTCACTTTCTAGAGATAAATGTGAATGCCGGCTCGTTGCCCGGATCAACAAGGTCCGTGGCAAGGGACGAAAATAGGGCGTTGTTGGAATGCTACTACGCAAGTAACCCCGGCGAAAGGCGTTACATGAATAGGATGGAATCTTCAATATCCAACATCCACATTGACCGTGAAACAACTAGTAGCTCAGAGTTTCAACATTCAGAAGAAGGGATTGCTCTCACAGCTAGAGATTGACAAGGCACAACACACATGCTATGGCAAGGGTGAGCCAGGACGACACCAGAGATTGGGTACAGGTCAGGCATCTTAGCAGCTAAGATGAACAGCCACATGGGTCAATACATGACTGGGACACAGGCAAGAATAGCAGAGGTGCAAAACACCAGCTACTGGTAGACTAGGACCCTCAAGCTCCCACACCTCTGGTAGAGGACCCGAGCTTGAGGGGGAATAAACTATCTATCTATCTGTCTATCTGTCTATCTATCTATCTATCTATCTATCTATCTATCTATCTATACACAAAATTCACGGTTCGGTTCGGTTCGATACTTTGGTGTCACAGTTATATATTTTTTCAATACAAAAGAAAATCTTCATGCCTTGTAATTTATTAAAATTATAATTATTTCTTTTAACTCAAAATTACAGTTTTAAAATTAAATGTTGCTGAAACAACAAAAAATTAAAAAAATAAATCTATCTGATGGAGAAATCACTCATCTGTGGAAAAGAGAGTTTATTACAGAGAAATGGCTCTTTCCACAATAAAAGCTATACTATACCCTTCTTCTGGGGTATATTCTCAGCAGCATATTAAACATATCAGGTCACCATAAAATGAACCACTCTCTGATGGACCTCCCCTCACACTCATCTTCTGGAGTGCTAGCACTTAGCTGCATATACAACAAAAACAACTTAAATAAAAGGTCCACTTAAATGCAACCCAAAAAATAGTTTACTCAATTTTCATGTTTTTCTTCAGAAAAATGAGGATGTCCACATTTTCTGCTGACAGCACAGATCTGCTGGCTGTGACAATGTCACCTGCTGTGGAAAACATCCTCTCACTTGGGACAGAGGTTCCAGGTACAACCAAGTAACACTGTGCCAACTTGGAAAGATGAGGGTACAAGCTGTGATGTTCCTTCCACCATCTCAGTGGGTTATCATCTGTGGGAATGCAGTCTGCTAACCTGTACAAGTTATTTCCTCCTCTGCCACTTCGGCTGCAGACCTGGTCCTTGGCTCCTGTGCCATGAACAATTCTCCAAACAACTCCTTCATTGTCGACTTCTTCTCTGGTGAAGATGCTGATGGCGAATCTGAAGAGTTTGCTGCTTGAGTCTCTGCGGAGGTCACAGTTTCTGTGGTGCCTGCGGCTTGGTCCTGAGGAAATATAAACAACAAACATATTTCCCACCATTGCTCTGTTTCACAAAGCCAAACATATTGGTATCGGAACTGCAGCAGCTCTCTGGATGAAAGGTGAGTGGTTAGCCTCTGAGAAACCGAGCTAGCATTAGCATGACCACGACGGTAAGTCTCTGCAAGTTTTTATTTCCATCAAAATAACACTCGTCTTACCGACTTTACTTCTGTCCTTCACCCAGTCACTCGGCTCCGGACTTCCAGCAGGTAAGTACGCTTTCTTTTCTTTTTCCCCAAACTCTGGGTTTTCCTCTTTTTCGTTCTCTGCGTTTCTCAGTCTAAGCAGTAGATGCCTTCACTCCTGTTGCTGAGATGGGAAAACCCGGGAGGACCACGCGCTTTCACCTCACTTCCTAGCTGATAGGGTGAATGCGGCCTGCGTAGGCTCTGATTGGCTGTTGCACTAGGTGCCCCCCACATGGGGTGAACTGAGAAGTGCATTCAATTGTCATAGGAACTGACAGTTTGTTGATGTGAACGGTTAAAATAAAGAGAATAAATACTCTTGTCTCTTTTTTTATCATTTAAATATGTTTTTTTTTTCCATCTGGGCTAATTTTGGGTTATAACTGGCACATACAACAAAGACCAGATATCATCCATATTGGCTTCCTTGTGTTGGTTGCCAGTCATTTTTAGAATTGATTTTAAGATTTTATTGTTTATTTTTGCATAGGTTGGCTTCTCATTTCCTTTCTAATGTTTTAATCCTGCACACTCCTGCAATATCACTGAGGTCTGCCAAACAAAGCTTAACTGTTCCAAGTTCCAAATAAAACCATAGAGGCAATCAGGCCTTTGCAATACGTGTTCCTGAATTGTGAAGCAGATTGCCTCATCGAATCAGCAGAAAAAAGTTTGGAAATCTGTTTGAAAGCACTTATTCTTTGGCTTTTCAACTAGACTGAATTCTGATTTCTTTAATTTATATTTTTTTTAAATTTTGTAATCTGTTTTATTATTAATTATATATATGTGTATATATGTATGTGTGTATATATATATACATATAGATAGATAGATATATACACATATTCTTTCTGCTGTGCACCACTACAGTAACAAAAGTGTTGTTTTAAAATGTGCTAATGAATAAATTCGACTTGCCGTGAAATTCTGCACTGGCCCCGTTTCAAGTCAAAAGGCAATTAAATTTAAGTTGCCTATTATTACAAATCACATGTAAATTTGCCTTGTTAGGCTTTAAGATTTCAATGGGATATGACACCCTTTTTTCTTTAACACCCATGTCATGAAAGGTATTCAATTTTATGAGTCAGTGTAATTCTTGTTTTCTTTCTGCTTACCTACCAACTTACCTAATCTTTCTCCCTTGGCTGTTGAAGTGTTTACCTAACCTTTCAGGACATTACATCATCCCGCGAGAGCAGTGGCAACAAACAACTCATTAACAGTCTCATTAAACAGAAATTTTCCAACCTAGGGAGTTAAGACTGTTGTGAAGTCAAGTTCATTGAGACTTTACTTTATTACAGTATTTCTGAGGTAAGCTGTGTGATTATATATGTATACAATCTGTATACTCAATCAAGCTATTGTTTGTAGAAACATATATCAGATTTATTATATTTGGATTCCATACACACCCCTTCATGTTTTATACCAAATTTATAATGAAAAATATTCTGGATAATACATTGCCATGTTTTTTTTCGATCTATCTCTGCAATTTGTGCCACAGATAAAGATGGATGTATTTAACTGAAACTTGTCCCTCGTATCTGAGCTAGGTTAGCATTTGTCAAAACAAACATATTGTTTCTGAGATCAACACCTTAGATCTACGTGTGCCATAAGTGTGTGGTGAAGAGTTTATGCACTTCAGGATTCAATTAAATCTGAAGTTTATTCAGATCAGGTGTTAAATAACCAAGAAGCACAACATAAAGCGACCCCAAGGTTTCAAGCTTTAACTACATAGAAAACCAGTGAAAAGTAACACTATTCTCCAGTACTTTGATGTTAAAATGTAAGTGGCTGTATGCCATCTTTTCAGAAACCAGCTATGAAGGAGGTGTCATAAATCAGTGTACTTCTAGTGCTAGTCCTAGCCTAGACAAATGAGAGTTTCATCATGTATGGGATCCTAGTGTAAAATCTTTGCTTAATCAAACGTATAGAATGACCTCAGAATGGTTTGAAGTTCAGGTCCAGCGCTGCTCGCCAACATGATGCTGGTGAAAAGTTTGCTACTGCTGGCTGAAGTCAAAGGAACAGAAAAAAAGAAAATAAGAAAATAGTCCATGTGAAAGAAGGTGGAGGTGAAAGCAAGGGTGCTACATGTAGCTTGGTTGGTAAAGGGAGAGAACTGGATGGAAAGAAGACAGGCGGATATTTAGTGTTTGCATGCTTCTAGCATCCACATGCATTAATACGCTGATGGATATATCAGAGAGCAACTTGGGGTTAGTGCCTCAACGATATTTGGCATGTAGACTGTAGCAGATGTGGATCAAACCACCAACCTTCTAATTATTAGCTGACCTGCTATACTTCCTGAGCCAAAGCCACCCATTTGAAATTGTTGTACCAAAAGTATATGAATATTGTTGAAGAGCACTAAGGAGTGTTATATGGGACTGTGAGTTTGCAGCTGGAAATCAAAGGGATGATGTTGAAATTTGAGTGTGTATGCCTCACATGCCAAAAGACAAAGAGGAATTCTGGTGTAAAGTCGATGCAGTGGTAGAGTTATCTAGGTGTGCCTTAAAATGCACTCCGAGATAGACTGATAAACCCTGGGATAAATAGGATAACTAGTTTTGTGTTAGTTATGTTGAAGTTGTTGTTTGTGTAGCCCCTAAGGCTGGTAGGTCTAAATATCCCACCCGAAAGTTCTTTCACGTTACAAGGACGAGGGGAGCAAGTGAATCAGTGCTCAGGGCACAGAGACTGAGCAGGTCTTAAATACACCATTTATTCCCAAGAAGGAAGAAATTCAGAGTTACAAACACAATTTTAAAAGGACCTTTATGGAATAAAAACATTTTCAGTATGCTAAAATCCCTGCCAACAGGAATAAATATACACTATTCAAAAAAAAAAATATAATACAATGTTTCTCATACACTAAAACTCTCCCCACGGTCCCGTGATACCATTGTCTGGCCACGCTCAGGCAAATGTTTCTTATCTTTAAAACCAGGCGAGGAATTCCTCTTCCGAGAGAGACTACGCCAGCCAGAAAACCAAGAAGGAACCTCCTGTCTCAGCCCTGTTTCTTCCTAACGGGCGTGTTGCCACACAGCCCAGCCGCACTCCACACTTGGCCTCTCGATTACTGCAAACACAGCCTCCCTCGTAACACCGCCTTATGCTGGCCGGTCCGTCTCCGAATGACCCGTCGTACCCCACGATCAGGCAGCAGGTCCTTCTTTGCCCACGCTGGCTTGCACGCGCGTTTTTCCTTCCAGTCTCTGCGCTCACCCTCTCCTTTATCAAGTTTGTTTGGTGGCTAATAGGCTGCCTCAGGGCATGCCCACACTTCAACAATTGCCTGCTATTGTCTGCCCAGTCCACAGTAGATTAAAATGATATCATGCAACAACACTAAAACATGCAATATATATATCAGGGTAAAACCATGCAAATAAAATCAGTACTGTATGCACCGATATATTACAATCAAAACAACATAAACCCTAAAACTAACACAAACTTCCACTGTGTGACATCTGCATTGTGTTCAGTGCCCTGAACACAAACAAAAAGTAAGCTTTATTATAAAGCCACTCCTCCACTATTTACCTACCATATTTTTTGGACCATAATGTGCACTGGATTATAAGGCGCACTGTTGATGAATGGGTCTGTTTATAAGGCACATTCAGCGAAACAAAACAGTCAGATAAGTCAAACTTATCAGCTGAATTCAAAGGCGATATATGATGTATCTACTGTACAGGGGAGATTAAAATATTAATGAAAGGAAAGGGAGAGTTTGGCAAAACAGCTGAGTTACATGTAATACATTGAGATATTCCCATAGATCGCAAAGTGTTGCTGAGCCTGTACCTGTTCAACTTGCCTGTTTTATTGGTTTATCCACAATGTGCATGCGCGAACCACCAGAAACAAGCTGCTGCCCTTAGAACCTACAGCTCCAGTCACTGTTAATGGGGTACGACACGCTGTCAGGGGCAGAGACGACACTTTGTTATGAGACTTAAGTAAGTGCAGCTTTCAGTGGCAATAGCTGACAATGGCCACAATGGCAATAATAAAAACGTTTGATGCACATATTAATTCACAGGTGAGGAGCTTTATGACAGAGCAGTGTGAGATTAAAGGAGTAAGATCGCTTTAATTTGAAACATTTTAAGTTATGACAAGGCAAGAAGTGTTTGCCTTGCTTGTCCTGAAAGAAACTGCCACTGGTATATATTAAGGGCTGATTGGGAATTAGAAACAGAAGGAGCCAAGACATGTGAAAACAGTCAGGACAATCAGGGGAGAGGACATGAAAGAAAAAATAACCTTAATGTAAAACAGGGAGTAATCAAAATAGACTAATAGACTAATATGAATGCTAACACTTAGGATTTAAAGATAAGGAAATGCAAATGGACCAAGGTGTAAACACAAAACAAGAGCGAGGGAGCCGCAAACAGATGCACAGGGATGTAGTTGACTGCAACTCTAATGCCAGACATGAATCAAAAACTCTTCACTAAAATAACCAAGAACAGGAACCAGATTCAGCAATGCTACAATGCAATCAAATCAGTCAAACCACAGAACAATGGGAAAAAAAAAAAAACAGGAATCCAAAATTTCAAACATTAGAACAGAAAAACTAAACAGAAAACTAAAACTTGAATATATTAATTAAGATATTAAAACAGGAAAGAAGGAGCCCTTTGAACCTTCACAGGTGATATTAAGTATACTGATAAACTGAATTTTACTGAAATATCAAATAAAACCAGCAGCAGAATGACCCATTTCTACTGTAACCATTTATTTTGTGAACCAAGTGACTGTGACCTGCTGAATGGTTGACACAAGGGAACAGACTGCTGCTATAACTAACATAACACAAAGTTGGTCTGTTCATGTTTGGAGCCAGCCTTCAGAGAACAAAGGTTACGTAAGAAGACAGAGCACAGAAAATTATAGAAGATTAACAGAGGGTTATCTAATGGAATTTTTGAACTCAGCTGTTGAGAAAAACAGCACCTTTGTGCAATCTGCATATTTTATAATAAGTGGGTTCATTGGCATACCTAATATTAGATATTATTTCGTCTTTCTATGTTTTATTTACATTTTTTTTTCAGTGGTGGGAAACTCTTTAGTGATGATTGTAATAATTTTGGATCGTATGTTGAGAAGTCCTAAATATATTGCAGTTTTAATCTTGCACTTACAGACCTGTTAAGTAGCTGTGCTTTGGTGCCAAAGGTTCTTGACATTTCTCTGTTTAACCATTATTATATCTCTTACAACAACTGCTTGACTTTCATGTTTTTCTGCTTTACTTTAATTTCAATGCAGGCTTTTAATCTAGTTGTATTGTCCTTTGACAGAGTCATGGCTATCATGTACCCGCTGCACTATCAAATGAGAGTGAGCCACAAGGTCATTCTGTCTTTGATTGCTTTTTTCTTCCTTTTGGCCATCACTCTTACACTCATTGCAGTTGGCCTTCTCACAAGACTTTCCTTCTGTCAGTCTGTGATTATTCAGAGCTATTATTGTGATCATGGTCCTATGTATCGTCTTGGCTGCAATGATGTTACCCCTAATTATATAATTGGGTTTTTGGCAATAATTCTTGTTCTTGCATTTCCACTGGCATTTATCGTGGGAAGTTACTGCTGTATCGGTTATTCTTTGTCAAAAATTTCTACATTTAGGGAAAGAGTGAAAGCTTTTAAAACCTGCACAGGTCACCTTTCATTAGTGGCAATTTATTTCCTTCCTATTATATTTGTGTATGCTTTTTGGCCTGTAATACATCCAAATGCAAGGATCATAAACCTTTCTATGACCAGTGTCATGCCTCCTATGTTAAACCCAATAATCTATGTTCTTCAGACACAGGAGATCAAAGAATCATTGAGAAGATTGATGAAATCTAGAGTGCAGGCTAAATTGGAAGTGTTTAGACTTAAACCTTTGTAAGTTTCTATTCTATCATTCTAGTTTTTTTTTTCTTTTTAAGTTGAATATGTAGGCGAAGTATTTCATCCACAGTATTGCAGTCTTTTATGCAGCCAAACCATCAAGATTTCATTTGGAACAATAAACAATATAACTACTTCATTCACCGAAATGCAAAATGATCTAAAAATTTAGTGTCAGAATAAAAACTGACAAAAGACAGCAACAGCCAAGAACTGTAATAATGGACACTTATTCTTGCAAGGGAGCAAAAGCATCAAATACAAGGTTTCATATTAGACTTTGTCAATTCCACCCTCCTTTGCCTTAAAACTCTCACAAAATAAAATTTTTCTTTCTACGGGCTTCTCACAGTGTGTGTACTGTAGTGAGTAGATATTGAGTAGATAATTGAGTAGTATATTGAGATAATGAGTAGACATTTTTTGCAGCTTATTGAGTGTATCCTTGACTTTTTTTTTTTTTTTACTATAATGCAGCTCACACTAATTAGAACATTGTATAACATATTTTTACCCATCAGTTAAACACAAAAATCTAAAATGTAACAAAAAATTTCCTCATTTGTATTTTGTTGGAGTAACAATGTAACTCAAAAAAAAGTTATAACAAAAAGTAATAATATAGAGTAGCAGCAGTCTTTTTCGTTTTTTGTCTCATTCCTCATTTCTATTACTTTTATGGTACAGGTATAGGCTCTTAATTATTCTTTCTTCTTCATGCATACTGTTATTGTATGTGTGGTTGTGCATTCAAAAAGAAGCACCTAAATCCACTAATAGTAGACAAGTTTGTGTTTTAAGTGCTGACCAAGTTTATAGAAGCCTACATGGGACTGTATAAAACCGATGATATAAAATGGGAAACTTCACCTGAGTGTAAATACAAATGAAAATCCAAAAAGTTTAATGTTCTTTGGCTGTACTTCTGTGGGTGTTCTATATCATATAAATACTTCAAATTCAGTTTTCAAAGTCATAGCATTCAATTCCCTATATTTATCCTCCTCATACATCTTACTTGTGACATTCAAGAAGTATGGAGATTAAAGTTGGTATCGGCACGACACCATTCTTGCTGGCTGCCTCCAAAAATATTTGTGAAATGATTTGTTTTCTTGCTGACTTCATGGATATTGGGTATTTGTTATGGAAACAAACATGATTAAGCGAGTAAGTCTGTATAAGAGGATTTAAAATTATTTTCATCATACTAAAAATAATAATAATAAAAAATACTTGACGATATGCCATCTTATTTACTCCTTAAAATTGTACATTATCAAACTGGCTTATGTGTGCATACGTGTGCATATATATACTTGCAATTTGTTATTTTAAGAAAAAGGATGCTATGGCTTAATCGCATGTTGTAAACATCAAATTAACACTGAATAATATATACCAGTTAAGCCCATAATTATTCATACCCTGGCAAATTTTGACTTAAAGTTACTTTTATTCAACTAGCAAGTTATTTTTTGACTGGAAATGACACAGGCATCTCACAAAAAGATAATAAGATGATGTACAAGAGGCATCATTGTGGAAAAAATATTTCTCAGCTTTTATTTACATTTGAGCAAAAAGTATCATGTCCAGAATTATTCATACCCTTCACAAACTGTCACAGTCTCTGGGAAAATCCAAAGTTCCATACCATTCCAAATAGTCAAAGCTGTTCTAAAGCATCCTAATTACCCTGATTAATTGGAAATAGCTGTTTTGATCAACTCAACAGGTGAAAAACAGCAGCTCTCTGCAGGTGGTCTGTGGACATTCATGGCTAAGACAAAGGAACTCAGTGAGGACCTGCAGCTGTGCATTCTGGCTGCTCACAAGTGACGAATGGGCTACAAGGCCATATCCAAATGTTTTCAAGTTCCAGTGGCTACAGTGCAAAGTATTATTAAAAAAATACAAGATGTTCCGCACTGTGGAAAATCTCAGAGGACGTTGTCGGAAGCCAAAAGTGAAACCTGTGCTGGCCAGGAGAATAGTGAGAGGGTGAAAAAGAATCCAAGGATCACCACCAAGGTCATTCTGGTGAATCTGGGCTCTGCTGGTGGCAATGTCTCAAGGCAGACAGTCCAACGGACACTGTTGGGTTCCACGGATGCAGACCAAGGAAAACGCCACTTCTCCAGGCACTTCTAAGACATGCAAAAGCTCATTTGGCCTTTGCAAATGCTCATCTGGACAAAGAAGAAGGTTTCTCGTCTTCAGTGTTATGGTCAGATGAAACAAAAATTGAATTATTTGGTCACAATGATTTTGCCTTCATTTGGCATAAAAATGGAGAAGCCTTCAACCCAAAGAACACCATCCCCACTGTCAAACATGGTGGTGGGAACCTAATGCTTTGGGGGTGTTTTTTAGCCAATGGACCATGGAACCTAATCACAGTAAACAGCACCATGAAAAAAAGAGCAATACATGAAGATTCTCAACAACAACATCAGGCAGTCTGCAGAAAAACTTGGCCTTGGGAGCCAGTGGACATTTTAGCACGACAATGACCCAAAACATACAGCAAACGTGGTGAAGAAATGGTTAGCAGACACCAACATTAGCGTTTTGCAGTGGCCTAGCCAGAGTCCTGACTTGAATCAATTGAGAATCTGTGGAGGGAGCTAAAGATCAGGGTGATGGCAAGAAGACCCTCAACCTGAAAGATTTGGAGCTCATTGCTAAAGATGAATGGGCAAAAATGCCTGTGGAGACATGCAAAAAGCTGGTCTGCAATTATAGGAAGCGTTTGATTGCTGTAATAGCCAATAAAGGCTTTTTTCTATTGATTATTGAGAAGGGTATGAATAATTCTGGACATGATACTTTTGCTAAAATATAAATAAAACCTGAGAAATATTTTTTTCCACAATGATGCCTCTTGTACATCGTCTTATTATCTTTGGGGAGACACCTGTGTCATTTCTGCTCAAAAAGAACTTGCTTGTTGAACAAAAGTAACTTTAAGTCAAAATTCGGCAGGGGTATGAATAATTATGGGCTTAACTGTATACCAGTTTTGAAGCAAAATATGAAGCCATAAAGAAAGAATCTTTTTCAAGAAAGGCCTTGCCAAATTGAGCATTTAACAAGATGATGCCAAATCACATTCTACCAGTATTGTAACAGCATCACTACAGAGACCAACTCAGTTATTAAACACTCCTTAACTAATTAAAACATTTGGTACAATATAAAATGTAAGATATGACAAAAGAAGCCCTGAACTCAAATCCATTTTTGAAATTTTTGAAAAACCTTTTTGAAATTTGTTGTTTGCATGAAATTTGAAAAAAAAAAAAAAAAAAATATATATGAATAAATATATTATAATATATTTTGGAATTTCTGTTGTTATTATTAGCAGTTATTGGTTTGAATAATCAGGTGACTGAACTGAATTTAATGTACATTTTAAACACCTTGCAATTATTGTGGAAAAACAGGTTGCAGAATACGCTCATGGGATCATGCCTGAAGATAAACATTGAGGGGATCTGCAAACAGTTAAAAGCATGCAAGAGCTTCATCATCTGGTGTACTGCATGTGCATAACAAAACCCAGTCAGCCAGTGCTGCCACCTGTCTCATCAGCACTTGGGCAATATAAGCTTGGCAGAAATCTTACAATGGACTTTTTAACTCTGCACTTGGAAAAATATCACTTTTTGCGTCCTGCATTTTCATTATAAGTGGATTTATTGGCATTCCTAATATCAAATATTATTATGCCTTTCTGGTTTTTGTTTATATTATTTCTGTCCTGGCAAACACAGCTGTCATGGCTGCAATATATTTGGATCACAATCTAAGAACACCGAAATATATTGCAGTTTTCAATCTTGCATTGGTTGATCTGTTAGGTAACTCTGCTATGGTGCCAAAGGTTCTCGATATCGTTTTGTTTAATCACCCCACATTTCCTATAATGACTGCTTGACATTCCTGTTTTTCTGCTATGTATTCCTTTCAATGCAAGCTCTAAATCTGGTTGCACTGTCATATGACAGAGTTATGGCGATTGTTTACCCACTGCATTATCAACTGAAGGTAACTCACAAGCTCATGTTCTCTTTAATTGCCTCTTTCTGGGTATCTGCCATTACTTTTATACTAATTGCAGTTGGCCTTCTTACAAGGCTTTCCTTCTGTGAATCAGTTGTTATTAAAAGCTATTTCTGTGACCATGGTCAGATGTACCGGCTTGCATGCAATGATTATACACCCAGCTATGTAATTGCTAAGATTTTGCCAGCTCTTATTCTTTGGCTTCCTCTTACAATTGTTTTGTTGAGTTATCTGTGTATCTGCTATGCTTTAGCTAAAGTAGCCACAGTTCGAGAAAGAATGAAGGGCTTTAAAACCTGCACAGCTCATCTTTCATTAGTGGCAATCTATTTCCTCCCAATATTAATCACATTTACTCTAGGCGCAAACATAGAGCCAAATGCCAGAATCATAAACCTGTCTTTGACCTCAGTCTTTCCTCCAATGCTGAACCCTATCATATATGTTCTTCAGACACGAGAAATCAAAGAATCTCTGAGAAAGTTGTTAAGAATCATAAAACGCTACAAAATTAGAAAGGTCAAATGAAAAAGTGTAAACTTCCTTTTTCATGTTAGTCTTTTGAGTTAGTGTTTTGTTTATTTAAGGAATGACTATGAAATAAAAATGGCTGATATGTTGCAGTACTTTGAAACAGAACAGAAGTGGTACATTCAATATTCACAGTGCAAATTGTGGTTGATTTTAAAACACATCACCTAGCAAAGAGGTAGATTTTTTTTTTTGAGGATTTGGAAGGTATGTTTCTGTGCATCACATATCTCTGTCTTCAAAAATGTTGTATTTATGTTTTGCCCTATAGTAGACGAAAATGACAATACGTATGTTGCAAATAATCAGGGATACATCATATCTCCATTTTAAAAGGAGTGTTTTCAAATTCAGTTAATGTGCATCAAGTTATGTTAATGTCTCCTGTCAGGGACAACTTGAACTCTTCTGTATTTAATGATGAGCAATTTTTTGTGTACCTGACATTATCTTTTTGAGCCTATATAGTTTTAGAATTTCAGACTTTGCTTAATATTGTGTGAACGCAATATTATAGGGGGCCTTGAGCCAGCTGTGTACCTCTAATACTTTATTAGGGCCAGCATAGAGAAATAGGCAGCTACACATCACTCATTCACAACTGTGGCCAGTTTATACAGACAGTTTATACACATACACACAGTTTATACAGTACTAGTTACTTTTAAATGTACGAAAAAAACCTGGAGAGAACATGCAGAGAGAACAAAGAAACCCCACATTGAAAGGCCCCAGCTGAGGCTCAAACCATCACCTGGTGACCGTATCAGTGACGATCTTTGGTCAAATGTAGGAGTTTCTTTTAAAAATGTAACTGCAGCATATATTTATTGTTTGAAATATATTTATTGTTGTTCAAACAGGTAAGCATAAAAGCATTTTTTCTGTGTTACACTTTGTTGTTGTACTTTGTTCTATCAGCTGTCCTCAAAATTGTAACTGTAAAAATACACTTACTGTTTTATTGTCTGCTCTGAGAATGTCAGTACATTTTTGTTTCTTTGCCTTCCAGCTTGTAAATAATTATGTAAGTTCATCAAAAAGTTTATAGTGATTAGAAACTTTTGATCAATTTTATAACCAGGATTGATCAGGTGACCCTAGGCCGTCCCTTCGTTGTGCTGCAAAAGGCCTTAGCAGCTGGGGGCTTCTCATGATGCACTGAATGTTATTCTTCACTCACCTCTCCTACTCTGTACACCACCCATATCATTGATTATGATTAATTTCTGGCTCCTCTACACAGCAGGGCTCTAGACTAACTTTTTGCCATGGGCGCACCGGTACGCCTAACTTTAAAAATTTAGGCGTACCGGCACAAATGTTAGGCGCACTCAAATTTTTCAACCGCATCGCTTAACACCGCAGTTTTACATGTGCACTTTCTTTGGGGGGGAAGTCCATACAGACAATATTCATTTCTAAATTATTAACTAACAAACTTGTGCTTAAATTGCTTTGTCAATATTGTAGAAAATGTTAAACTTAATCATCATCTTGGCTCCTCTGACGACCTGTTTGCTGCTGCCTGCTGCTGAAAGGCAGTGGGAGAGGGGACACTTGGGCAGTGCATTTATTGCAGCATATAATGTGTTTTCTGGATACACTGTGCTTTTTCAGCGTTCAGAGGTTGATGGCACCGTGTCAGAGCTGGCTATGAATTTCAGACGGATCAGTCCTTAACTTAACACAAAAGTTATCAATAGTTCTTTTCATCTTTTCTTATTACCCACAGCTACATCCACTTCTGTCAGGCCTAGGCTGCTCACTATAGGGCTGGGTATCATCAATGATTTCTATAATCCATTCGATTCTGGTTCTCAAAGTCCTGATTCGATTCAATTTAGCCTCAGACAGTCAGAAATATTATAATTCTGATCATTTATCAGTACTGATACACATGAGACTTCATCAGAATTGTGAACATCACAGCAGATGCCTTTGTGTCAAAGTAACTGAGAATAAAACACAGAAAAACATGAAGGAGATTTTCCTGGTCTGGCGTTTTATAGCAGATAACCTTAAAAATATTCTGCAATATTCTGCAATTTTGCATAATTTTAAGAAGTTTAAATTTCTTCAGTATTGAACAGCAGAAATTAGGCTTTCTTGTCCGAGGTCATTTAAATAAAAAAAGAAAAAAAAAAAAGACAGCAACCGACAGCGCTGTAAACAACGGTAGACTGGTGGGTAATAAGCGAATAAATAATGCAGAAAACAGAGATTTGAGACGGAAACTGTTCTTGAAGTACACAGAGCGAGAGAGAGACAGCTGTGCATGAAGTGTGATTTTTATCGTGGTGGAAGCAAAACAGCAAAAGTAAGAGGGAATTCATGACGACATTGATCAAATGTGAGCGCGTAGTTTGCTGCTTCTTTTGCTGCTGGCTCGGGCGAATTTTGGTTGGAGAGACAAAACCTGCAGCTCAGAATCAGCGCAAAAAGACGGAAACACAGCGCGGACCCGGCGCATCAGAATCGCTAAGCTCCGACAGCATGTCCGTGTTCAGGCCGTGGGGTGAGAAAGGCGAGAAAGACAAAGCTGATTCTGATGCGTCGGGTCCGCTCTGTGTTTACGTCTTTGTGTGGAATCCGTTAATGAATTGATATCGCTTTATTCAAGCTACTCACCTCTCTCTTCCACCTGCACTTTCAACTGGACCACGGCCAATCAGAGAGGTCCGCCCCTGACTATCTCTGATTGGTTTAGTCCACGATAGGGGCATAATGTGTGTCTGTTGTTGACCACATGGAGAGTTGCAGAGATTTTTTTTGTTTTGTTACCCGAAAATATTTGGTCGCACTGGTGCGACCAAATATTTTTTTTAGTCGCACCACTGAAAAAATTTGGTCGCATTTGCGACCAAATTGGTCGTACTCTAGAGCCCTGCACAGTATGTATTTTGTAGTGTCTCCTCCCTCAACACTAACTGGTCGCGACAAATGGCTGCCCCTCCCTGAGCCTGGAGGTTTCTTCCCGTTAAAAGGAGTTTTCCTTACCACTGTTGCTGAGTGCTTGCTCACAGGGGCTCGTTTGATTCTTGGGGCTGGTACAGTTGTAGCCACACCTGCCGTCCCAGAGCGAGGCTTCCATATCGCACCATCGGCCCCTCTGGCTATCACCAGTAGGCGTTAGGTGAAGTGTCTTGCCAAAGGACACAACGACCAAGACGGACAGAGCTGGGCAACCTTCCGGTTACAAGATGAGCTTCCCAATCCCCTGAACCACGATTGCCCCCGTGGTTCAGAGAAACATAATACACTCCTTCCCGTACCACTGTGCTGGAGCATGATGTAGGGGACCACCCTCCAATCAAACAGCATGACTACCGGGTGAATCCCACTAAACGTGCTCTTTTCCAGACAGAAGTTTCTTATCTGCTGGAAAATGGTCTTGCTGTTCCTAGCTCTAGTGCATGGGTTTCCGTGTCTCCTAGCGCCTAAAGCGGATAAAACCCGCAGTTTTGTATGGATTTTCTGAAGGTGAACAGCGTGACCAAACCTGACTCCTATTCTCTTCCCAGTATGGAAGATTGTGTCGATAGGGTCGGTTCTGCAATGTTTGTTACTAAACTGGACTTGTTGAAGGGCTATTGGCAACCCTGTGCACAGCCTGGATTGATTACAAGAAGGCCTATGACTCAATGCCCCACGCCCACACCTGGATCCTGGAATGCCTAGAATTGTACAAGATCAACAGGACCCTAAGAGCCTTCATCAGGAACTCAATGGGGATGTGGCGTACAACACTAGAGGCCAACTCCAAGCCCATAGCACAAGTCACCATCAAGTGCGGGATCTACCAAGGAGATGCTCTGTCCCCACTGCTGTTCTGCATAGGCCTGAACCCCCTCAGTGAGATCATTAACAAGACAGGCTACGGATACCGACTACGAAGCGGGCGGTTGTCAGCCACCTCCTGTACATGGATGACATCAAGCTGTATGCAAAGAGTGAGCGAGACATCGATTCACTGATACACACTACCAGGCTATACAGCAATGACATTGGAATGTCGTTCGGACTGGAGAAGTGTAGTCAGATGGTAACAAAGAGAGGGAAGGTAGTCAGAACTGAGGGGATTGAACTACCAGAAGGCAACATTGCAGACTGTGACAAAGTGGCTAGGACAGAATTCATTTGCCATTTGTCACTTGCATATATTGTTATTTTGTGTTCTGTTATCCTATAGTCTATCATAATGCTTTAATGTAAACACGGCACATGTAACCTTGGCTCTACATACTATCCCGGGTCTGTTTGTGGTAGCATTGGTTATATTCATTTCATCTGTGCAAATGTACTGAAAACTAAATGTCACTTCTTCATTAATTGGTTTGAATCTTTCATTTGTTTATGTAGTTTGGTTATACTTACCATTGTGTGTTCCTTTGAGCAGGTCCTATGTGTAACACGGGTATATGGGAAGGGCCGCCCAGTACTTCCTGATTTTATAGGATATGATGTCATTGATCATGTCAATTGGGTGTAACCAAATGAAGGGTTTTTCTTTTGTGTAAAATTGTTTATTTCATTTAAAATAACCTTATGAGTCAGATTAAGTGAAGAGATTGACTTTTCAAACTGTTTAGTTGGGTGAATGAGTTTAAGCGGAAAAATGATTTTATTCCTGTTTCTTTGTCTAGACTGTGTTATTAAGGCTACATTCACACTGCAGGTCTTAATGCTCAATTTCGATTTTTGATCAAATCTGATTTTTTTGTCTGCTTGTTCACACTACACATAAAATGCGACATCAAACGCTCTCCAGTGTGAACGCTCAAAGCGGCCCGCATGCGCAAAAAGAAGATGTCACACACAACTCGCTCTGTTTAGACCCAGAGCAAACAATATTGTTTGACTGATTGCCCTTAATATAAAGACTTCGGACTTTATGTTTCCAGATTTTTGCTTTAAGTTATTTTGTTATTTACATAATAATGTAGAATGATCCTTTTTGCTGTTTTAGAGGAGCGGTGCTTCAAAGGATAGTTGCAGATTTCTGTCAGAATCTGCAGAAAATACAGTAAAAATAAAATGTTCACATTTCTCCAACGTTGTCTTCCCAACAGTTTCACCGGATGGTAGGAAATCGTTCGCGATGTCCTATCGGGCGCTTCTCCGGCGCTGATAATTGCCGTCTGTCTTGTGTCAGTGACGTAAAAGACGGATTTAATGCGACTTGACCGTTCACACAGCAGTCGCTTTCTAAAACATCGGATACGTATCGGATTCAGTACCACATATGAAAGTGACCCAGATTGGATTTGAAAATATCGGTTTGTGCCGTTAACACTGTCATACCAAGATCGGATACGGGTCGCATAGGGGCGAAAAAAATCGGATTTGATGCGCTTTACGCCTGCAGTGTGAACGTAGCCTTAGTCTACCCTGTTTTCCCAATGGTAGAGGTTAATGAGATCCAGGTGTGATTGGAATGCTATATAAAGCAGGTGAGATTTTGACTGCCAGGTTCTTATGTTTTGTGAAACAATTGTTGAAAGGCGATGCCAGAAAATAAAGAACACTTAAAAGAAACATGAACAGTCTGCAGATGCTGTCTTCCTATCATCTTCCATGCTGCTCATGTTATACTACTTCTTCACACAGACATAGAGGACAGTTACAAGTACCTGGGGATCCCGCAGGGTGACTGGCAACCATGAAGTGGCCAGCTAGGAAAGCTGCAACCACCAAGTACCTGCAGAGGGTCAGGCAAGTCCTGAGGAGTCAGCTGAACGGTAAGAACAAGATCCGGGCCATCAACACCATCACGCCCTGCCCGTGATCAGGTACCCTGCTGGGGTAATAGGCTGGCCAAAGGAGGAGATAGAAGCCACTGACATAAAGACAAGAAAGCTCCTGACCATGCATGGAGGTTTTCACCCCAAGTCCAGCACCCTGAGGCTGTACGCTAAGCGGAAGGAAGGGGCCGAGGACTGGTGAGTGTCAGCACCACAGTCCAGGATGAGAAAAGAAACATCCACGAATACATCACGAAGATGGCCCCAACTGACAGCGTGCTCAGTGAATACCTCAGGCAGCAGAAACCCAAGAAAGAGGAGGAAGGCGAGGAACCATCATGGAAGGACAGGCCCCTGCACGGTATGTACCACCGGCAGATAGAGGAGGTGGCTGATATCCAGAAATCCTACCAGTGGCTGGACAAAGCTGGACTGAAAGACAGCACAGAGGCACTAATCATGGCAGCACAAGAACAAGCTCTGAGTACAAGATCCATAGAGGCTGGGGTCTATAACACCAGGCAAGACCCCAGGTGCAGGCTGTGTAAAGATGCCCCAGAGACAATCCAGCACATAACAGCAGAGTGCAAGATGCTAGCAGGCAAGGCATACATGGAACGCCATAACCAAGTGGCCGGAATAGTGTACAGGAACATCTGTGCAGAGTATAACCCGAGGACATAGTGGTGGTAGAGTAAACAGAAGAAAGCCGGCAATAACATGATTTAAGTCATGTAAGGTTCGTCAGCAATATCAGGAGGGAACACAAAATGATATGCTCCTGCAGAGAAGAGCTCTGAGGAGATGGCTGGTGGTAACAGGTGTCTCCAAGTCCCGTGAAGTATTCGGAGCAAGGGTGGTGGCGAGAGCATGAACCATTAAAGCTAGAAGATCCTGTGGGACTTCCAGAGGACCCTCAAGCTCCCACAGAGGACCCGGACAAAAGATTGTATGGTGGTGGCTAACCAACCGACAGGACATAGTGGTGGGAAATATGCTAGTCCCAGAGATTGAGTTTTCAAACAGAAGAAGACGGCCAGTAGTGATCGATGTAAGCGGTTCCGTGAGTTATGATGACAGCAATATCAGCATGAAGAAGGAACATTTAGAAGCTGGAGAAATATCAAGAGTCGAGTTGGGAACTGCCTCTGTGAGTGACTGGCACACGTCGTGGTGAATAAGTTTGAACTAGACCAAACGAGCCTGAGCAGACTGTCTAGAACTGAAAACCTGCTAAGAAACTTTGATTGTGGCCAAAAGTTGGATGAAAATTACAATTTTAGGACCATTACGGATTTTACCTGGTCTGAAGTTGGAGTATTATTTGACCATTTTTGGACACAGATGGAGCTGCCGGCCATTTGCCCTAGCAGGTAAGCTAACGACATCTGTTATTAGGATTTTGATACAAGCGCTGGGCTGCATCCTCCTGAGGACCCAGGAGGGTGGAGCTAGTAAAGCTGTGCAAAAAAGCCAAACAATAACATTTTTAAGTCATCTAAGGTACTTGTTTAAGCTAGCGAATAACACAGTCAGGTTGAAAATGATATGCCAGGGTGCTGTTCTCGCTGCTCTAGAGCAGGCTAGCTATCAGAATTTTCTGGTGGTGAAGACGTCTCCGAAATGAAGCATTTTGCAAAAATGTGTTGTCTTAATAAACTGAGCAGATATCTTGAAATTTACACAGCTCATTCTCGCCTGAAAATACCTTAAAAGTTTACTTTGTGACCCAGAAAGAGTCATAAGAGTAATATTAAAACTAAGTGGCTGCCGCCATTTTTTGAAACTAGAATCTGCTGGATGGGAATTCTGGCATAGGGTGGAAGCCTCCTGATAAACCACCTGACCCATCCTTCAAAGCTGTGGAAAGTATTGTATTGTTTTGAGAGCGTTTTTGTTGGTGGAATTGATTTTATGTATACAATTCCACGGTAAAACTGAAAAAGATGTTGGCTTCAAACAAAACGACTTTGCATATGTCAGTAAAATGAATGTCCGATCATAACTTTTTTCTTTTTTTTCTACATTATATTGAAATGTTTCATTATTGTTAACATTTTCTCTCAGGCGGAGAGAGGTCGTGGTGTCAGCCTATGGTATCTGAGGTCCAGGAGGGTCTGACCTGCGCTGTTTTCCTCTGAGGAGGTAAGACTGTCCTAATTTATTTATAATTTAATTATTATTCCTGAAACTTGGGACATGATTTATACTTATATTGAAGCAGTACGGTATTTGCTGGGGTAATGCATTGGCCAACTTTATTATCTTGTGCTACCACTCCAGTCAAGGCCTTGCCAGTGTTATATTGAAATCCTTACAAAGAACATGTGCCAGTACAAAGTCCCTGCAATCTGAATTGTAAACAGAAATAGCAAAAGGATCTCATGACTTAGCAATAATTTGTGTTTTTTTTGTACACCAGTTTAGGACTTCTATAGTCTGAGATACAAAAGAATACTAAGGCAGGTCACAGAATCTGATTGTTACATTAAGTCAGCATTTTGCAAGATAAGGGTGTGTTGCATGAGGATGGTTTAATGATTGTTGTTGGACATTCTTTATAAGCTCCTCACTCCTTGATTATTCTGCACCAGCATGTTAACGAGGGTGCTCAAAGCTACCCAAAATTCAATACGGTTTTGTTCTTTCTTCTGGGGTTTGTCTATTATACTTTCAGGTCACAGAATTTTGGTCACAGAGGTGGTGCAACTTAGAACATAATTGTATTTTCATATTGACTACTGGTTTTGTGGGGGTGTTTCTATTCCTGTGCAAAAGACGTGATTCATGAGAGATTTTTGAAGTAGGTAGAGTTTTGCTGTTGATAACACAGTCAGGCATATAACATATGGTGCAGACTGTCCAAGACAGCTACCCAGGAATTTTCTGTGCTGAATAAATGACAATATTTTGGTGAATGTATTGTTTAGATATCTGGAAAATTTCATCGATCAAAACAAAGACCTCCTGGGGACCTGCATCCCTTGACAAATTGTGCCTTGCTGAAACTGTACTTCTAAGAAGGAGTCTTGGTGAGGAGATGGAAGACCTCCTGGATAAACTTGATGAACAGGTGAGTGAAGTCCTCCTTTATCTGACATTTTTCAAGTATACTTTTCTCTTAACAGAAACTAACAAACAAAACACATCAGTGGATATGTCAGTAAAAATGAATGTTGAGTCATTGCTTTGTTCTTATTTGGCAGTATTTTATTTAATTTGTAAAACGTCCAGTAAAATTGTTAAATGGTGTTGTGTTGTTTTTTTTGGGGGTGGGGGGTGGGGGGGTGAATGAATTGTTGCTGGGTCTGACCTGTGCTTTAATTACTATTACTCATTGTGTATAGTACACAATGTTACTTCACTAATTGAAATTCTTGTTTTTCACTGAATACTCTTTAGACATCCAACACTGTGAACGGCAGATGATCACAAGCCCATTTTCTCTTGAAGATGCAACAGAGGTTTTCGCCAGAAGCTTAGTAAGTTTCTTAAACAACAGCTAGCATGAGATGTTTTGGATGAGTTTATCCAGGAAATTACACTTTCTCAGAGCAGTAATTGATAATTTTATAGAAGTTGTCATAACTCTCACTCCTTTTTTTCTGCTGAGTCAGTGGGCATTGTTTTAGTGGTTGTTCCAGAGAAAATATTTTGTAAAAAACTCACAAGGTGGCATTAATTAAAAGAAAATAAGTTTTGAACTGTTTCTCCATGGGTCAAATAACCAGCATGGTATAGAGGTTTTCACGTAAGTTAAAATCTTTAGAAATTTGTTTTGTCTAGTCTAGTTTTTCTAGCATTGAACAGGGAAAGCAGGGGTATTACGTTTTCTTAGTTTTCAAAGTTGAGAAATTACTACTTTCAAAGGCTAGCATGAAAGGTTTCTTTCAGAAAATTTACTGGGACAACACATCTATGTTGCCTTGACAAACTTTATTATTGTGGTAACGAGGATCGGTAACTAGATTATTATGCCAACATTTTCTTTTTTTACTTAGTGTATATCGCGGAGCTTCCACAGCACGTTCATAGGCATTAGCAAGTGGTGGAGGCCAGCAGGTTGATATATGTGTGTCCGAGTGTGTGAACTGATGTTATGACCTGCAGCTCTGCGTCAGATATAAACCAAGTTTATGGAGTTTATTTCAGAAAGTAAGCTGGAATTTTCACTCTGTGTGCTAGCTAGCATGATAGGAGTTTCTATACTTGCTTAATTGTGTTACTGATGTTGAACTTTATTTTGTTCAACGTTAATTATTAGAGTTGCCAACTGGTCCAGTAAAAAACAGAATAAGTCTCGTGGAAAGAAAAATATTACACTGAAAGGAACACAGTTTGTCCATCACTGTCACTTCAGCTACAATGAAAAAGGCAAAAGCTGAAGCTATTTTCATTCTCTCCGTTTCTATTTCAACATTTCAATGAGATCGGCTTTTTTCTCTTGTTTAGCCCACTTTGAAAGGGTGTCGTAAACAACAACAGCACGTTTAAGAGTGTTGTTAGAATTTATTTAATATTAATTTCTAACATGCAGCTGATTTTGTTGAGCCACAGTGTAAAGCTGCTGGTCATTAGGTTTGGTTATCCTGGTGATAAATAAATAAACCAGGAGCTGAACATGTGAAGAGGTGACATGCATGAAAGGGGACAGAACTGTTTCTTGAGATCTCTCTAACAGTTCTGGATCCTTTTCTACGACTCAGCTGAACTCCAAGGGGCTCCTTTGAGCAAATTCAGGCCATGAATGTGGGGCATTAACAGGGAAACGGGGACAAATCATTATTTCTTTACTATTCTCATTTAAAATGTCTCTGTATTTTTATAATATCTGAACACAAACTTGATAGATTGATACAGAAGTATACATCCTGTCAAAGATTTTCATTCATTTTAATTTTTCCTACTTTTGGATTTTCATTTGTAGCTTCTACTGGTGTTTACATCTTCCTAGGGCAGAAGTTTCCCAAATTAGCACCACATGACTGCATTTTATATCATCATTTTAATACAGTTCAATGTAGGCTTTTTGATGTAAAGCACAGAATCATGGCGGCGGGTCAACGAAATGTGCATTTCTATTGGTAGGTGGCACAGTGCACTTGTGGCAAGTAAGCAAGCTGAAGACTGGCAATCTTGCTGGGTATCCAGTTACGGAAGCAACACATAAACCTGGTCAGCACTTTTGGTCTGACATTTTGGAACCAGTGTTGAACGATTTTCAGTTGCCATCCTTACCATCCTACAAGATGGCGATGCTGATACGCACCCAACTTATCTATGCCCTCAACATTGATTAGTGCTTTTACCTTTAAGCAATTGTTTTAGGCTTCTTTTTGAATGGTTTTTCAATATGAACCATAAATCATTATTCATATAGGTAATTTTCAACAGTATGTATGAAGAAGAATATTTGTCTTGTAATTAAGAGATTTACCTATTAGAACTCTTCATTGATGGTAACATTTCTAAGAACTTTTAACTTCCAAATAGTAATAATGTCAATGAGGAAATCGTTAGACCTACAACAGTTGTTGCTAAAATCTATTTTTATTTTGGACACTTTTCTTTATTTATTTTTTTAACGTGTTGCTGTTGTGTGTATTATTTTTTTCTTTCATTTTTGTTTTTTTAACAGAAATTCACCAATTATCCATGAAGTTCTGAAATGTACTGAAAAACTGTTGAACATTTAAATAAGCATTTTGAGAACATTGAATTGTGCTTTGTTTTATTCTATTTTTGAATGTTTAATCAAGTAAAATAACAACAAATAAAGGGATTAACTATGATATGAAAGGTAATTTGAAACTGGAGTATATAGTTATACCAACAAGAATATCTGTTTTTGTTCCAATTACATTAAACCAGGAATTTCTGCATCATTTTCCTAATAGTCAGAAGAAACCTGGGCAGCACTTGTAAATCTTAGTTAGTCTACAATTAGTTGGCAAAGTTGAAGCACAACCACAACAATAACTCTATGCATGAAGTTGCAAACATACCTTTTTTACAGTGTGTACGTGTGTGTGTGTGTTATTTGCGTGTGTGTTAATTTTTAAATATTATATTTTTTTGCTAAATCATGTTAGATTTTGTGCTACAATCAATTATCTAGCTGCAATATCTATTGCCTGGAAGTACAGCACACAATTATCTACTCATAACTGTCAGCATTTTCTTTACAAATATATGTGTATATATATGTGTGTGTGTGTGTGTGTGTGTGTGTGCGTGTGTGTGTAGATAAATCCTCATTTTGAGTTTTGTTTCATAACAATACCCAATATCATAAGCCAGCAAGGAGGTGTGTATGAGTGTTTGAATGTTTTATTTAATAAATAAATAAATAAATAAAAATTGAATACTATGACTCTGAAAACTGAATTTGACCCGTGAGATGCCTGTAGAAAGAAAAATTTATTTTGAATGCACAACCACACAGTTTTAAGGCAGGACTGAGGGTGGAATTGACAAAATCTAATATGAAACCTTGTATTTGATGCTTTTGCTCCTCAAGTGCAAGAATAAATGTCCTTTATTACGGTTCTTGGCTGTGGCTGTCTTTTGTCAATTTTTATTCTGACAGTAACGTTTTTACGGATCATTTTGCTTTTTGGTGAATAAAGTAGTTATATTGTTTATTGTTCCAAATGAAATCTTGATGTTTTGGCTGCATAAAAGGCTGCAATACTGTGTATGAAATACTTCACCTACATAGTAAACTTAAAAAGAAATAAAATTGAATGAAAGAATAGAAATCGGGAACTACAAAGGTTTAAATCTAAACACTTCCAATTTAGCCTGCACTCTAGCTTTCAACAATCTTCTCAATGATTCTTTGATCTCCTGTGTCTGAAGAACATAGATTATTGGGTTTAACATGGGAGGCAATACAGTGGCAATAGAAAGGTTTATGATCCTTGCATTTGGATGTATTACATGCCAAAAAGCATACACAAATATAAAAGGAAGGAAATAAATTGCCACTAATGAAAGGTGACCTGTGCAGGTTTTAAAAGCTTTCACTATTTCCCTAAATATAGAAATTTTTGACAAAGAATAACCGATACAGCAGTAGCTTCCCACGATAAATGCCAGTGGAAACCCAAGAACAAGAACTATTGTCAAAACAGCAAATATATAATTAGGGGTAACATCATTGCAGCCAAGACGATACATAGGACCATGATCACAATAGTAGCTCTGAATAATCACAGACTGACAGAAGGAAAGTCTGTTGAGAAGGCCAACTGCAATGAGTATAAGAGTTATGGCAAGAAGCCAGAAAAAGCAATCAAAGACAAAATGAGCTTGTGGGTCACTCTCATTTGATAGTGCAGAGGGTACATGATAGCCATGACTCTGTCAAAGGACAATACAACCAGATTAAAAGCTTGCTTGCATAAATTGAAGTAAAGCAGAAAAACATGAAAGTCAAGCAGTCATTGTAGGAAATATAATAATGGTTAAACAGAAAAATGTCAACAACCTTTGGAACCAAAGCAGAGCTACTTAACAGGTCTGTAAATGCAAGGTTAAAAACAGCAATATATTTAGGACTTCTCAACATGTGATCCAGTGTTATTACAGTTATCACCAATGTGTTTCCCACCACTGCAAGAATGTAAATAAAACACAGAAAGACAAAATAATATCTAATATTAGGTATGCCAATAAAACCACTTATTATAAAATATGCAGGTCGCACAAAGGTGATGTTGTTCTCGCAGCTGAGTTAATCAATGCCATGTAAAGAGCTTCTGTTAATCTTCTATAAATCTCTGTGTTTTATCGTTTGTTTAGGGGAGCCTCTATTTTGTGAAGCCTAGCTGGACATAGTATCAGAGCAACACTGTGCTCTGATACTTATAGCAGTGCTCTTTTCCCTTGTGTCAGCTGTAAGCAGACCTGGGTTCACAAATGTTATTATGGGCCCATTTGAAAAAAATAAAATAAGTCTGCCTCTTCTCTTCTTGATAGCTACATGCCAGTCTCATAATTCATATTTACTGCTACTTGGTAAGGTTTTAGAAAAGGTTGTGGCCAAGCAGCAGCAATAAAGGTATCTTGATCATTTTCAATCTGGCTTTGCAGACCTCATTTTACAAAACAACCATTTGCAGAGTCCATTTCAAAGTCAGCTGGTTAACTATTTTATGATAGCAGAACGCTTCTCAACATTGTTAATATGTTTTTTAACCTGACCTGCCATGGCCAACTGAGATACTGCGCAGTGCGGTCAACAGCAGGGGACGAGGCGCTTGTAGGTGCAGAACAAAGAAACGCCAGGAGACACGTTCTGGCGCATCATGCACTATTGCCCAGCATTTTGTTAGTCAATGCACTGCCATGGGAGAACAAGCTGGACAACATAAGGGCCAGAGTTACTTTCCTGAGGGATTGTAATATGTGCTTCACTGAGACAGGGCTGACCCCCATCTGTGCCAGACCATGCCATAAATCTGTTGGACTGATTCTCAGTGTTCTGTAAGGACAGAACGGGAGAGTTGAACAAAACCAAACGTGGGTGTCTCATGGTAAACAGAAATTAATGCGATGCCAGGAGCATTTCTGGCAAGAGACTTTAATAAAGCAAACCTCAGAGAAGTTATGCCGAACTTTTACCAACACATTATGTGTCCGACAAGGGGAGAAAGAATTTTGGGCCATTGGTACACGCCATACAAGTAGGGCAACAAAACTGTTTCACATCCAAATCTGACCACAACCCCATTTCCTCATTCCTTAGTATAAACAAAACATACATATTGATGAGGTAGTCACGAGGGAGGTGAAATGCTGGTCTGCCCAATCAGAAGCTAAGCTACAGAAAGCATTTGAACACGTAGACCGGGAAATGTTTCGGTTATCAATGACATTAGCGAATTTACGGAAGTAACAGCTAGCTTCGTTAGCATGGTAGCAGGGGAGATCATCCTTTCTGTAAGAGTCAAGATACTTCCAAACCAGAAACCGTAGTGGACGGATTGATTGGCACTGCAGTGAACACTAGGACCGCCACATACAATGTTGGTCTCACCACCGGCAATATGAGCGCCTAAAAAGTGGCTTTGTATAGTAGTGAGAGATGCCACAGGTATCGGGAGTGTGTGGAGTCTCACTTCCACCAGGGTGACACACAGAGCATGCGGCATAGACTGCGCAACATCACAGATTACAAAGCCAAGGACACCACGACAATCAATGTTGATTCTTCATTTACCAATGAGCTGAACGAGTTCTACGCCCGTTTCAAGGTTAGCCAGGTGGCTAGTGCTAACTACAGCCCGACAACAGGACGGTGACGTCAGCACCGAGGAACAGGTAATCAGCATAGTGGAGCACGACGTCCGAGCGGCATTGAGGAGAGTGAACACCACGACAGTGGCGGGAACAGACGGCATCACTGGCCATCTGCTGCATTGCTGTGCTGACCAGCTCGTAGGTGTATTCACTTATATCTTCAGTGACTCCCTGGTAAAGTCCGTGGTCCCCACATGCTTGAAAATATCCTCCACTGCTCCGTGCCCAAGAACAACAAGCCAGACTTTAGGACTTAAGAGCCATCTATGTGCATGTGTGTTGGACTTCCTCACTGGCAGATCTCAGGTGGTGAGGGTGGGTAGGTGGGTCTCTGACAACATCACTACCAACATGGGAGCACTACAGGGGTGCATACCCTCGCCACTGGTGTATTCCCTCTAAACTTCTGAGTCCAATACCATTGCTAAGTTTGCTCCATCAACAATCCTATTTGGATGAGGTGAAGAACCTGGCATCGTAGTGTCAGGACAACCACCTCCAGCTGAACATCTGACCAAGACCAAGGAGCTGGTGGAGGACTTTAGAATGGGTCAGCAGTGAGTCTATCGTCAACGGAGCTCCAGTGGAGTGGGTACTGCCCTGAAGTATCTAGGTGTTCACATTGCCTCAGACCTGACATGGTCTGCTTGCATTGAGGTCCAGTCCAAAAAGGCTAGGCAGCACCTGTACCATCTCCGACAGGGATGGGGTCTCTCAAATGATCCTTAGGACTTCCTATTCAGGTGCTGTGGAGCACATCCTCACACAGAACATACTGGTATGGGAATAGCTGTGTTCATGACCAAAAACTCTTCAGAGAGTGGTCCGTGTGGCAGACCACTGCTGCAGGTCTGTTCTCCCTTCCCTACTGGACAGTTACCACAGGAGATGTTGGTCCTGTGCAGTTCAGATATTAAAGGACTCGTCCCATTCCAGTAACAAACTGTTTCCACTTCTGCAATCAGGCATAAGGTTCCACACTATCAGGACAAAAGCGAAGAAATTCAAGAAGCCCTTCTATCCTCAGGCCATCTGATTCCTAAATCAGAACATGCCCCCACTCCCCTCATAGCATCACCATAAGGGTCTGCAACACAACCTTATTATCATATTCTTGTCATATTTCATAATTCTCACTGTCAAATTTCATATTATATCTGATTTATTATTACATCACACACTGCTACACTTATCATACTGCTTCACTGCTTATATTACTCTGGTTATACTGTTCACATTACTCTGGTCACTCTTTTTACATTACACTATATTACTCTGGTCACTCTGGATAGCATAGTGGTTAGACTACACGCCCTACACGAGCAGAGGATCGCAAGTTTGATTCCCGCCTGGGGCGTCTGTATCCAGTAAGGGTCCTAAGGCTAGACCCCCTATGCTAAGCAAGCCTACCGCAGACATGAGCGAGACACATAAATATGAAAGCATGCCGGCTCGGATGTCGCCCGGATCAACAAGGTCCACGTCAGGTGTTGAGGAACCAGGGCACCCTGACGAGAAGTGGGCTACTGGAAGAAGAAGTGGGCAAGAGACGAAAACAGGGTGTTGTTGGAATGCTACTGCACAAGTAACCCTGGTGCGGAGGAGGTTAGCCAACTATCGGAGTTGCAGAAAGGCGCGATGAGGAAGGTGCCTAAGAAGTACAGGAAGCTGTCCATATCTGTCCATATGAGGCCTTGGAAACTGCCAAGCAACGACTCACAGCCTTGGCCAGCCGCTTGAGGAGATACACCAGCTGTTCTCCACGGAACCAGCCAAGGTGTACTCTCAGTGGCAGGGGAACAATATGAGAACAGCACCACCAAGAGCATATGGGAGAAGGACGCAACCCATAACGGCAATGCTCAGTGGCTAGTGGTTCTGAGGGCAGACCACAGCGACCTCCTGAACAGGGTCCAGTAACCATCACAGTGGCAGATATCCAAGAAAGGGTCTCCAGTATGAAAAGTTGGACAGCACCAGGCCCTGACATGGTTCACGCCTACTGGCTGAAGAAGCTGACTGCACTCCACGAGCGCCTGGCAGCACAAATGAACCAGCTGCTAGTTAACAAGAGACACCGGAATGGCTAACCAAGGCGGACGGTCCTGATCCTCAAGGATCCCAAGAAGGACCGTCCCATCCAACTACCGACCAATAACCTGCCTCAGCACCACGTGGAAGCTCCTGTCAGGCATCATAGCGGCTAAGATGAACAGGCACATGGGTCAATACATGAGCGAGGCACAGAAAGGGATGGGCAAGAATACCAGAGGCGCAAAACACCAGCTACTGGCAGACCAAGCAGTCAGCCGAGACTGCAGGACCAGACTGACCAACCTGTGCACAGCCTGGATTGATTACAAGAAGGCCTATGACTCAATGCCCCACGCCCACACCTGGATCCTGGAATGCCTAGAACTATATAAGATCAACAGGACCCTGAGAGCCTTAATCAGGAACTCAATGGGGATGTGGCGGACAACACTGAAGGCCAACCTCAAGCCCATAGCACAAGTCACCATCAAGTGCGGGATCTACCAAGGAGATGCTCTGTCCCCACTGCTGTTCTGCATAGGCCTTAACCCCCTCAGTGAGATAATTGACAAGACTGGCTACGGATACCGACTACGGAATGGAGCAGCTGTCAGCCACCTCCTGTACATGGATGACATTAAGCTGTATGCAAAGAGTGAACGAGACATCGATTCACTGATCCACACCACCAGGATATACAGCAATGACATCGGAATGTCGTTCGGGCTGGAGAAGTGTAGTCGGATGGTAACAAAGAGAGAGAAGGTAGTCAGAAGTGAGGGGATCAAAATACCAGAAGGCAACATTGCAGACATAGAGGACAGTTACAAGTACCTGGGGATCCCACAGGCGAATGGGAACCATGAAGAGGCGGCTAGGAAAGCTGCAACCACCAAGTACCTGCAGAGGGTCAGGCAAGTCCTGAGGAGTCAGCTGAACGGTAAGAACAAGATCCTGGCCATCAACACCTACGCCCTGCCCGTGATCAGGTACCCTGCTGGGGTAATAGGCTGGCCAAAGGAGGAGATAGAAGCCACTGACATCAAGAAAGCTCCTGACCATGCATGGAGGATTTCACCCCAAGTCCAGCACCCTGAGGCTGTACGCTAAGCGGAAGGAAGGGGGCCGAGGACTGGTGAGTGTCAGCACCACAATCCAGGATGAGACAACGAACATCCACGAATGCATCACGAAGATGGGCCCAACTGACAGCGTGCTCAGTGAATACCTCAGGCAGCAGAAACCGAAGAAGGTGGAGGAAGGCGAGGAACCATCATGGAAGGACAGGCCCCTGCACGGTATGTACCACCGGCAGATAGAGGAGGCGGCTGATATCCAGAAATCCTACCAGTGGCTGGACAAAGCTGGACTGAAAGACAGCACAGAGGCACTAATCATGGCAGCACAAGAACAAGCTCTGAGTACAAGATCCATAACTTATGTCTAAAAATGTATTGTTTCATGCATCGGTTAAAAACACTGGACTCCAGCTACATGACGCGCATTACATAACCCAAATGGCATGACTGTGTACTGGAGGAAACTGTCCGAGTTACAAAAGTGGATAACTTTTGGTTAAAGGAATTTGCCAGTAACCTTTCAACATATCCAGTTTAGTAATAAATGTGGCAGGTCCAATGTCATCAATGCAATCATCGAAGAGAGGCAAGGGGTATGCGTCAGGAACTGTCACAACATTCACTTTACAGAACCGTGGACTCCAATCAGCTTTAATGTCCAACAAACATGGGGACCTCTAGGGGCTAAAAATGGGTATGGCTAGTCTATTCCTAACTAGATACTAGTCTTTCTTTTTCATAACCTCTCTTCTGATGGGATTGACACTCTATGCACGTAGTTTAATGGGTGCAGGATTGGTAAGAAGAATGTAATGGGATATCAAACTCGTCTTGGTAGGAATATCCCCAAACATACACCGGAAGGACAAAATCAGGTTCTGAATGTCTTCAGCCAAGTGACAGGTGAGACAAATAGTGGGGCAAGTGAGACAGAATCTCACTATTACTTAGTCTCGCACCCTGTGACACATCTTGCGCAGGACCGCATCCTCCTCACTGCTTTCATTGGCTATCTCTGAAGCTATGCATGCTACATTAATGCACAAAATATGTTGGCTAAGGTTACTCAGAGGTTAAAGGTGAAGCTGATCAAATAACATTTTATGTTTCTGCCTTATTTTTTAAGAAGAAAAACTGCACTTTATGTTGAAATTGGTAATATTATTATTATAAGACAATACCATTTTGAGAATGTACTTAAAGTACTTAAAATAACGCTTTATTTTTAAGGGTTTTCTGGGATTATATAGGGTATGTATTGACGCGACTGGGATGACCCCAACCTTCCTAAGGACCTTCTCCAGGCCTGGAATGAATGGGAGCAGGAACTGCCCCAGCTGCAAACCATTTCTCTAGCTCATTGCTACACCAGCTCCAGCATTGATTTGAGCACCTGCCAACGTGACATCCACATATTTTGTGATGCCTCTGAACGGGCCTATGGATCAGTGGCTTACCTGAGGAGTGCGGATGCTAGTGGCACTGTGGAAGTTAAGATAAGATAAGATGACCTTTATTAGTCCCACAGGTGGGAAATTTGTTTTGTTACAGCAAAAGTGCAAAGTTATGTAGCAGAAATTAGAAAACACTGGAATGCAATAAAATAAAATACTATATACAATAGAATAGAATAGAATAGAATAGAATAATATATACAATAGAATAAAATAGGAATACAAATGCTATATACAACTGAGTAAGAAAATACAAAAGTACAA
This sequence comes from Oreochromis aureus, assembly GCF_013358895.1. Taxonomy (NCBI): domain Eukaryota; kingdom Metazoa; phylum Chordata; class Actinopteri; order Cichliformes; family Cichlidae; genus Oreochromis; species Oreochromis aureus. The sequence goes on from NC_052951.1 coordinate 17,972,020, forward strand.
CTTCGTTAGAAGGAGAATTGTACAAGAATTGCACATATAGCATATAGAATTGCACATATAGCAGTCTTATTACACGTGTGAGGGTTTGATCAGCTGCAAAAGTCTTTGTTGTGAGTCTGACAGCAGTGGGGAGGAAAGACCTGCGAAATCTCTCCGCCCACACCGTGGGTGCCGCAGTCTCCCACTGAAGGAGCTGCTCAGTGCTGTCAGAGTCTCTTGCATGGGGTGGGAGATGTTGTCCAACAGGGATGACAGCTTAGCCGCCATTCTCCTGTCATGCACCACCTCCACTGGGTCCAGAGGGCATCCTGGAACAGAGCTGGCCCTTCGGATCAGCCTGTTCAGTCTCTTCCTGTCCCCAGCAGAGATGCTGCCGCCCCAGCAGACCACACCATAGAAGATGGCTGAGGCCACCACAGAGTCATAGAAGGTCTTCAGGAGTGGGCCCTCTACTCCAAATGACCTGAGTCTCTGCAGCAGGTACAGCCTGCTCTGCCCTTTCCTGTAGAGGGCAGTTGCCTTCCTCACAGCACGTTCCAGAGTAGCGTCCCGGAAGCAACAGACCATACCCCGCTTGGAATTACGTGCTGCATTAACAGGGGCACAGCTGGCACAGGTGCTCAATACTGAACCTACAGTCTCGCTTCGCCATGTCACCTATTGGACCGATTCTACCACAATACTAACATGGCTACAGTCAGACACGTGCCGATTCAAAGTCTTTGTCGGAACACGGGTGGCAGAGGTACAGGACCTGACAGACCGGGCAGCCTGGAGATATCTCGACTCAACCAGCAACCCAGCTGATGACATTACACAGAGGAGGCATCTGTCAGACTTAAGTGAGTGAAGCCGCTGGTGCCGAGGTCCTCCATTCCATTTCAACCCACCAACTTCCCCCTATTTTGGTGGTTGCTGGGAGAGAGAGAGCTCCGCTCCTTGTTGCAGGCTGTGAAGACAACCTTAGGGGCACAGACTCTAACTGAGGAGGTTCTGCAGACCCTCCTTGCCGAAGTTGAGGGTATTCTGAATTCAAAGCCCCTGAGCTATGTTTCCTCAGATGTAGCTGATGTAGATCCTGTTAGTCGGAGAGTAATGCTGCTGCAGGACTTGTGGACTTGAGTTGAATTGGATTAAGGTGGGCAAGTGTGCGTTCATAGAACAAGTAAGTCACATTGGGAACATATTTTATTTCTCTTGCTGTTAATGTACCAATGTAGACATCTGTTACTAGGGTTGCCAACTCCCTGAAAAATAAATAAGGGACACCTCGTGGCCAGGGCCAGGCAACCCAGTTGTCTTCACCCTTCCCAGTGTGGTGAATTTTACAGCTCTTTTTTTTGTGTGTGAAATTATTTTTTTAACCATTTGGCTTGAATTTGATTTAAGTAGATGCATATTCTTTGTGATATGAACACATGGGAAACAAATGATCATTTAGCCATTTATTTTTAGCTCAAATTGACAACATTAACACAATAAAACAGGTCTTTTTCTTTAAAAGAACTCTGTCCTGCTTAACTTAAAATTATATAAATTAATAGAAAACAATAGAAAGAAAAGCATTCTTGTAACAGTGCACATTTAGTGCATTTAGTGCAATTGGCTTCAGTTGAGGTATTATTTCAGCTGTTCTAATGCTAATCAGCTGCTCCTGTTTGTAAACCCACTTGTTCCCATGATTACACATCATGACTCATCATCATTATTCATCTATGTATTACTTTTATGTATTAGCCATCTATTTGTTGTAATCATCTATCCTTGCAGTTGTTTATTACACAAAATAAATTATATTATCACACTTCTGGCCACATAGTGCTGATATTCACTGCACATGCCCATATTAACCTTAATAATAATAATAATAATAATAATAATAATAAATTTTATTTATGAGCGCCTTTCAAGTCACCCAAGGACACTTTACAATAGGAAGACACATAGTAAAACAATGGCAAAATAAGAACAATAAAACAAAAGCACAAGATAAAATTAACAAACAGTGGATTCACAGTGAATATGCAGATTTGAACAGATGAGTTTTGAGTTGGGATTTAAACTGGGGGAGAGAACCAATGTTTCTTATTTCTGGGGGTAGGCAGTTCCACAGCCTGGGAGCAGAGCAGCTGAAAGCTCTGCTTCCCATTGTGGTGAGGCGGAAGGAAGATACAGCAAGCTGGATAGAAGAGGAAGATCGAAGTGAACGGACAGAACAGGTAGTGGTTAACAGGTCAGAAAGGTAAGGAGGAGCGAGGTTATGAATGGCCTTGAAGGTGAGCAGAAGAAGTTTGAATATTATCCGGAATTTCACAGGGAGCCAGTGAAGTTCCTGAAGAACAGGGGTGATGTGCTGGTAGGAGGGGGTTCTGGTGATAATGCGAGCAGCAGAGTTCTGAAACAGTTGAAGCTTATGGAGGGATTTTTGGGGGAGACCATGCAGAAGAGAGTTGCAATAGTCAATACGGGATGTAACAAGACTGTGGACAAGAATGGACGTAGACTGGGTGGAAAGAGAAGGAAGTAATCTGTTAATATTGCGTAGATGGAAGTAGGCAGAACGGGTGAGATCATTGATGTGAGATTTGTAGGAAAGTGAACTGTCTAGGATGACACCAAGGCTCTTAACCTGAGGAGAAGGGAAAACTGTGGAGTTATCGATGGTGAGTGAGAAATGGTTCGCCTTCAGAAGGTTGGATTTGGTGCCAATAAGGAGGATCTCAGTTTTATCCTCATTGAGCTTTAAAAAATTTGAGGTAAACCAGGATTTTAGCTCGGATAGACATTCTGAAAGGGAGGAAGGTGGGAGGGAGGAGTCAGGTCTGCAAGAGAGGTATAACTGGTTGTCATCAGCAAAACAGTGAAACTGGAGATCAAATTTGCGGAAAATGGTACCTAGAGGGAGGATGTATATTATGAAGAGAAGAGGGCCTAAGACTGAGCCTTGGGGTACACCAGAGGTGACGGGGAATAGACGAGAGCGGAATGATCTTAGTTGAATAAACTGGGAACGGTTGAGGAGATATGATTGAAACCAGGCAAGGGGTGTGTCAGAGATGCCGAGAGAGGAAAGTGTGCTTAGAAGTACAGAGTGAGAAATGGTGTCGAAGGCTGAGCTCAGATCTAAAAGGACGAGAATGGTGAGAAGACCAGAGTCAGCTCCGATTAGAAGATCGTTAGTGACTTTAAGTAAAGCAGTTTCTGTACTGTGACATGAGCGAAAACCAGACTGAAATCTCTCGTAGATGTTATTATTAACCAGGTGTAAATGAAGTTGAGCTGCAACCACTTTTTCGAGTATTTTAGAAATGAAGGGTAGATTGGAAATCGGACGGAGGTTGTTAAAGTTGTTGGGATCTAAAGAAGTTTTTTTCAGTATAGGAGTGACTAGAGCAGTCTTGAATAAGGAGGGAACGATACCGGTGGTGAGAGAAGAGTGAATGATAGTAGAGATGAGTGGGAGTAAAGAAGAGAGAGAGGATTTTACAAGCCCCGTGGGCATGGGGTCAAGATGACATGTGGCAGGCTTTGATTTACATATGAACTCGGAAATATCAGATAAATCAGGAAGATGAAAAGTGGAAAACGGCTTAAAAAGGAGAAAAGGTTCTGGAGAGAGGGTAGACACAACATTTGATCTGAGTTGCTGGTGGATGTTATTGATTTTCGTAGTCCAGAACAGCATCAAGGAGTTGCAGGTTTCAGAGGAATAGAAGTGTGGTGGTAAAGCGTTGGGGGGTTGAATTAGTTTGTTAAAAACTGAAAACAGAGTCCTTGCATTACAACTCATAAGAGTTGATAATACCAGAGTAGAAGCTTTGTTTGGCCTTGCTGATGGAGTCTTTATACTGAAGTACATGGTATTTATAGATTTCAGAATCAACAGTTAAACCAGATTTCTTATATTTACGCTCTAGCTGCCGAGCTTTGGCCTTCAAAGCTCGGAGGTCAGAGGTAAACCAGGGAGCAGAGCGAGTGAAGGAAACAGTGTGGGTTTTTACAGGAGCCAGAGAATCAAGGACAGTACGTAGACAATTATTATAATATAACGACAAATCATCAGGAGTGGAATAGAAGTCCGGAATCTGAACATTGTCCAAACTGGTAGTGAGAATGTCCATATCAATGTTCTTGATGTTGCGGATTGAGATGAGACGGGTTGGGTTGGTAGAAGAGCAGCAGAGAGTGAGGTTAAATGAAAGGAGGAAGTGGTCAGTTATGGGGATTTCAGTAGCAGAAAGATTCGAGGGAGTAAGATCAGAACAGCAGACCAAGTCCAGGGTGTGTCCTTTAGAGTGAGTGGGAAGTCGATAAATTGTTTAAATTCAGAGCCTTCCAAACAGGAAGAAAAGTTTCTGGTGAGCAGAAGGTCATTATTGTCCATGTGAATATTGAAATCTCCCACCAAGATCACATTTGGGGAGAGAGATGAAAGATGGGTTAGTAGATTAGCAAAGTCACTGAGGAAGACAGGGTTAGGTTTGGGGGCGGGCGGTATACAGTAGCTATGATGGTGGGAATGGGTCCAGTCAGTTCACATGTAAGGACCTCCAGAGAACTAAAGGTACCAACATTAACTGGCAGGACTTTCAAGTGCTGGCGAAGGAAGATCACGAGACCACCCCACGACCTGAGCAGCGGGGTTTAGAAGAGTAAACAAACCCGGAGGAGTAGATTCATTTAGCTGAGAAAAGTCATCAGGTTGTTGCCAGGTTTCAGTTAAGCAAAAAAAGTCAAACTTACGGTCAGATAGGAGGTCTTGGATGAGAGGTCCCTTATTTGTCAATGAACGAGTATTTAGAAGACCGAAGTTGAGTGGAGTATTTTCTTTTTTGCTAATCGCGGTGGGCGCCCTGGGCAGGTGGGCTAGAGATCGATGGTTGACAGCCCGATCAGGGTTACTGCGATGGCGTCGAGTAGCAGACCAAAACGATTTAGTTCCATTGGAGTTATGGAAAATCCTGCGGGACCCGCGATGGATGTATCTCCGGCGAGGCTGGAAAGTGATGTCCGGGTGGTAGTGGAGCTCTGCTGGCGACGGGAGCGACAGCTGCCCGTGAAGGCGGAGGAGCTCAGCAGCTGAATAGCGGAGCAGTCCAGCCGTAGGATGGTAGACGAGCGTCAGGAGAATCCAAAATACTGCCGACCAGTTCAGGAACATCTTGGCCTACATCTTAACCAGAGGGTTTAAAAAAAACAAACCAATATTTACATACCATATCTGCTTCTGCCGTGGCCTGGTGGACAAAAAATTGGTTAAGGGTTCCCCGAGCTTTCACGCCCCTCATGTTCTTCATTTGCCCACCATTAGAAGCATGCCTATAGAAAAAGTGCGCCGGCACACAGTGCAGTGCTCTTTATAGGTGTTATCCTGCACTTTTCCAGCCAGGTGTTTTCCTTTTCCCATTCCTCCCTGTACTTTTGCAGCCTTTTTTTTCGTTCTCTGAGGGGAACAAACATTGCTGGTCTAATGCTGGGCTTACACTGTGCGATTTGTGGCCCATTTTGAGCCGATTTTTGAGTCGTGCGACCGATTTGGTGATCGGCCCGATTTTGGCCTTCATCATGCATCGTGTAGTATACGTGGGGTAACGAGAAGTGATTAACACCAGCTCCCGATCATCAATCGCTCGTGAGGGTGTCACCGCAGCCGCTCACACTGCTCACGCGCAAACACGTAAATGTCGGTGCAAAACACGGAGTAAGTTGTTTCAGTTATTGTGGAGAGTTAATGTTCCCAAAGATTTTACCTGATGGAGTTACTAAGTTAGCATACTGAATCAGTTCTTGTTTATGAACCCTGCATACGCATCGGCATGCCTTTTGACTGAGTAATTGTAATTGTAATTGTGTCCACTAGAGGGTGGTGTTGACTCACAAATGAAGGAATTGGCCTAAATCGATTATGATTCTGTGTTTATGCCATCCTGTTATGGTATTTTACTCTAAGCTCAGCTTCTGGTATCTGGAACTGTCCCTTTGCAATCTGGTATGGTGTTCTCTGTGATACTGAAGTATGAGAAATGCTAGACAAGCAAGAGAGATGTTTATGTTATTTCTTATTTGTATTGACTATGTGCACGAGAAAATGCTAACTTCCTGGTTTGAGGCGGATGTGGGGTTGCACATTTCCGTAGCTTTACTTTATGTAAATCGCTACTGCGAAGATATACTCCAAAATCATGTCCAAAACTTGAAAACGGAAAGATTGCATTAAGTTCCAAAGAGCAGAAGGTGGGAACACTCACCACTGTTGTGTCACAAAAAAAATCTAATGATAGATTTTGACGTTTAACCACTTAAGCCCCACGCCTCCGGTGCCGGGGCAAAAGGAGAGATCACGTTTAATCGGTTATAACGCGGGTTGAGAAATATAAGTCCAGACATGTGTGGTATCCACAGAAACCTCATAATCTCAGCTAAAATGTCATATAAACCATTTCTACAACCACCAAACACACCGAAAATAAGCCGCGATTAAACGAGCAGTTACGTAAATGCGCAGAAGTCCGCTAAACAAACAAAACCGAACCAGAAATTCTTCAGATTTCATGTAAGTAACCGATTAAAGATAGGCTGGTTAGCTCCCAGAGCTATCACTGACTCCACACACAAAGTTTCACCACGATCAGACCAAAATTCACTGAATTAGCCGCAAAAGAAGACCACAAAAACACACAGCGGCGCAAATGCTCTAAGACAGAAATTGGCTTACTGTCCCGATTATTTTCGCCGGTAGCCGTAACCACGTGATTGACGTTTAAAGAGTTTAGATCGATCGGTTGTTTGCATCACTCAACACAAGCAGAACTGCATCACTGCAGCATAAGACACATCGTCCACATTCAGAAGCACATCTCTGTATAGTGACTGGTCTTATTCTTTAAACAGGCAAATGTTCAGCATTCAAACTACAGGTGAACAACAGTCACAGATGTTTCCGTTATGTCCACACCTACACAGCATGTTAACAAACCGTGAAAAAAGCCACACAAAAATGAACGATTGCTGGTGAGGGTTTCTATACATTAGTATGTATGAAGGGTATGTTGTGACTTACCTTCTAAATTAAAAAGTGCAGTACTGGATGTCCACGATGTCCACGCATCAAAAAAATAAAATTGGCTACTTGATTTCACCTATCGTTGGTTATTTTTTGAACATAACACCCGCAATAAACGAGGGACAGCTGAGAAATATAACATTTGAATCCCTTTTCTCTTTTGCTCTGAGGCGTGGGGGCAAAATATCGACAACTCCATGAACATCATTTACAGTTATATTGGGTAAATGACCAAGACATCTATAGAAATGTAAATCGACGCTTAATTCATTCATTTGGTTAACTTCTTTTGGACATTAAACAGGGCGCGAATAGGACACGGAAACAAAGCTCCCACAGCAGTTTTTGCACCGGAAGTAGCATATGCTAACGTGCACATAGTCAATTGCAGAACCACATCCTTACTTGGCAGAGAGAGTGTGTTCGATGTGGGCTCGTGGCAAATAAAGTTCTTCCACTCTGACATCATTCCCGTCTCTGACCGGACGTTATTACCAGGAACAGTACCGAATCACATTTCAGAGATAGTGGTCCAGGGCGTCCGCTATAACACCTGTATTACATTACATCAAAATCTTGTTGGACAGTCTAAGACTAGCTGGGTCTGTAAAATGAGTAATATGAATTCATATTAATCAATGTATGTTCTCATCTGCTCCGCTCATGTGTTACTAATTGGATGTATTCTAATTTTCTCCATCTCAATTCTAGTAAAACTGAGGTTCAAGTGCTCGACCCAAACATTCAAAGTTAGCCAGTACATCAGTGCCCTCGCTAATAACATCTGGTTAAATCATCTGGTTAAAACCTTGGTATCCTTTTGATACCAAGATCAACACTTGAATTTTGAAAGTCATATCTCAAAGGTTACTCAGTCTTGTTTCCTTCGTCTGAGAAAAATTGCAAACAACAGCCCTTTACTGTGAGTCTATCATCTTGAACTTATAGTACACACTTTAATTTTCTCCTGTGTTGATTATTACAATTCACTATTAACGCACATCTCTCAGTTCTTTCATAGCTCATCTTCAATTAGTTCAGAACGCAGCAGCAAGGCTGCTAATGAAAACAGCCAGCAGTCCCATATTAAACCTATCCTTGCTTCCCTTCACTGGCTTCCAGTGAAGTGTGTACCCTATGCACACATGCACACACATGAGGAGAGCAGTACACAAGAGAACAGAGCACTGCTATCCGGTTGTTCAGTCTGACGTCACTGGCCGTGTCTGGGCCTAAACTCCGCTGCAGGTCCATATATCAAACGATCACTGTGGCATTACTGAGAGTTGAAAAACTGTCTAAAGTCTTTCATCTTTAATAAAATGATCAGTGTTCTGCTCTACCAGGTGTAACAATTGAGTTTAACATCCAGGCAGGCATCCATGAAAATGGAATTTATGACATTTAACGGCGTTAGAAGTTAGCAGGAAGTTAGCTCGCTAGCTTCTATCTAAATACAATATAGCATGTCCTGACTGCGGGTTTTGGAAAAAAATTCAAACGTACAGCTCTGCTATAACTTCCAACATAAATGAAGACAGAAAACTAAACAGCAGTGACGTTTGTAGGGTTACTGAAGTTTGGCTAGCTGGTATATAATGATGTGCTACGTGACCGCTAGCGACACTGCTATGTTAGCATAACATAAACAAGCTAACTTTTTTCCACTCGATAAAAGTTAACGTGAGTGTTCTCGGTGGTCAGGAACAAATGTAATCGCATGGCAGGATGCTGTAAAAGGACTAAACTTCAGCCAGGAGAACAAGTGAGATAATCCATCCACAATACGAGGTTAGTGATTCATATACTGCTGCATGGGCTGTGCTGTAGTTACATCGTAAGGTTTTAAAAACTGAGCTTAAATAAATGATTAGCAGTAATAAAAGCCGAGGGAGGTCAACGGTGATCACTGACTGTTTTAGGAGCTTTTGAGATTAAATAGAAGAAAATACAAAACATTAAACATGTTAACAACACAAAAGCCATATTAAACGCAGACTACTTTAGGCCTGGAAGTAGGATTCGTCACGTCATCACTGAACAACCGGATAAGTATCAGAGCACAAAGTTGCTCTGCTTATATTTGTAGCTAGCCTTCACAAACTAGAGGCAGCCTACACAAACAATAGAGTACAGAGAATTATAGAAGATTAAGAGAAGCTCTTTACATGGCATTGATTAACTCAGCTGCCGAGAACAACATCACCTTTGTGCGACCTGCATATTTTATAATAAGTGGTTTTATTGGCATACCTAATATTAGATATTATTTTGTCTTTCTGTGTTTTATTTACATTCTTTCAGTGGTGGGAAACACATTAGTGATGATTGTAATAACATTGGATCACATGTTGAGAAGTCCTAAATATATTGCTGTTTTTAACCTTACATTTACGGACCTGTTAAGTAGCTCTGCTTTGGTTCCAAAGGTTGTTGACATTTTTCTGTTTAACCATTATTATATTTCCTACAATGACTGCTTGACTTTTATGTTTTCAGCTTTACTTTATATGCGATGCAGGCTTTTAATCTGGTTGTATTGTCCTTTGACAGAGTCATGGCTATCATGTACCCTCTGCACTATCAAATGAGAGTGAGCCACAAGCTCATTTTGTCTTTGATTGCTTTTTTCTGGCTTCTTGCCATAACTCTTACACTCATTGCAGTTGGCCTTCTCACCAGACTTTCCTTCTGTCAGTCTGTGATTATTCAGAGCTACTATTGTGATAATGGTCCTATGTATCGTCTTGGCTGCAATGATGCTACCCCTAATTATATATTTGCTGCTTTGGCAATAGTTCTTGTTCTTGGGTTTCCACTGGCATTTATCGTGGGAAGCTACTGCTGTATCGGTTATTCTTTGTCAAAAATTTCTACATTTAGGAAAGAGTGAAAGCTTTTAAAACCTGCACAGGTCACCTTTCATTAGTGGCAATTTATTTCCTTTCTGTTATATTTGTGTATGCTTTTGGGCGTGTAATACATCCAAATGCAAGGATCATAAACCTTTCTATTGCCACTGTATTGCCTCCCATGTTAAACCCAATAATCTATGTTCTTCAGACAGAGGAGATCAAAGAATCATTGAGAAGATTGTTGAAAGCTAGAGTGCAGGCTAAATTGGAAGTGTTTAGATTTAAACCTTTGTAGTTCCCGATTTCTATTCTTTCATTCAATTTTATTTCTTTTAAGTTTACTATGTAGGTGAAGTATTTCATACACAGTATTGCAGCCTTTTATGCAGCCAAAACATCAAGATTTCATTTGGAACAATAAACAATATAACTACTTTATTCACCGAAAAGCAAAATGATCTAAAAACGTTACTGTCAGAATAAAATTGACAAAAGACAGCCACAGCCAAGAACCGTAATAAAGGACATTTATTCTTGCAAGGGAGCAAAAGCATCAAATACAAGGTTTCATATTAGATTTTGTCAATTCCACCCTCCTTTGCCTTAAAACTGTCACAAAATAAATTTTTCTTTCTACAGGCATCTCACGGGTACAGTTATGAGTGTGTGTGCTGTAGTAAATAGATATTGAGTAGATAATTGAGTAGTATAATATGATCACATTTTTTGCAACTTGGGTGTACTTCCAGGCACCGAGTTTATCTCTGACTATAATGCAGCTCTCGCTAATTAGAACATTGTATAACATATTTTTTTACCCATCAGTTAAGCACGAAAATCTAAAATGTCACAACAACAAAATAAAATAATAAAAAATGTAAATAAAATAAAATAAAATAAAAATTTAATAACATAGAGTAGCAGCAGTCTCGCTATTCCTCATTTGTATTACTTTTATGGTACAGGTATAGGCTCTTAATTACTCATTCTTCTTCATGCATACTGTTATTGTATGTGTGGTTGTGCATTCAAAAAGAAGCACCTAAATCCACTAATAGTAGATAAGTTTGTGTTTTAAGTAGAGATGGCACGATACCACTTTTTATGTCCGATACCGATACCGATATCATAAATTTGGATATCTGCCGATACCAATATGAATCCGATATAGTGTGTTTTTAATCAATAAAACTGTTTTTTTAATATCTTGCTGCATTTTGTATAAGTTCATACTCAAGTTTAAATAAACAATAACACTAAAGCTATTCTGTTATACCTGTATGTAAAAAATACACTGCACCCAAAATATTTCATAGTTCAGCAACACTGATCAATCTAATAAACTTAAACCTACTCCATCCTCCCTATTCTGGTATTTTAAAGAGTATTTAGCAGAAATATTAAGCAACCTAACTAATAGGGTTGCAAACTCCCAAAAAAAAAAAAATAGGGAACCACCCCCACCCTCCACCTCATGATGCTTAATCGATGTAATCAACTTTAATTTGATGCAGGGTGAAAAAAAATGCACAGAATTAAATTATTTTTCAAGAATAATTAAATAGATTCAACATCTTTCTTCAACAGAATTGCAGACTGCACAGATGGTACTTTCCAAACGGAAAAAGTACTATAGCTTACTAGGGTATATTAGACTTAACAGTTACTATATACAGTAATGGACTTCTATACATTTTACATCAGATTAAAACTTTGGGTGTAAGATTCAGATAATTATTTATTAAAAGCTAGACATTTTAAATGAGAATAAGAAAGAAAAGTATGTCTTTGTGCCCCTTTTCCTGTTAATGCCCTATCGGCCCCCTGGCTAAACTTTGCTAGATCCGCCCCTGCACAGTTACCAGCCGTCAGCTACGTAGAAAAGGATCCTGGTGTAGAAAGTAATATTAAATAAAAATTCTAACAGCAGCTTATCAAGTTTAAACGTGCTGCTGTTGTTCAGTCGCTGGTTTCCTCTTTCTGGTGCAAAGTGGGCCAAAAACAAAGAAGAGAGACGGACTCGCGACAGAAAAGCCGATCAGCTGATCATTAAGCAGTTTCACGATTGAAGTAGCAGCAGGAAGGTGAGGGAGGAAGAGAGAGGCAGTCGCTCCATATATCGGTTGTTAAGTTTAACATGGGAACGCTTTACAAACATTCAGAGATGAACTTACACACTTGCTTTACTTCTCTCTGGGATAACTTCCTCGGAGATGAAATGCTGGTTTGGTAGCGAGGCTACAAATACACACAGCCGCTCTATCACGTGACGCATACTGCTCCGACGTGCTACGGTTATGAGCCGAGTTACGCCGTCTCGCAAGTTTTGTGAGGTGGTTTTTTTTTTATATTTAATGTATCGGATTACATTTTTAATTTCTCACCGATATCCGATCCAGTAATTTACGTCAGTATCGGACCGATACCGATACGTAATATCGGATCGGTCCATCTCTAGTTTTAAGTGCTGACCAGGTTTATAGAAGCCTACATTGGACTGTATTAAAATGATGATATAAAATGGGGAAACTTCACCTGAGTGTAAATACAAATGAAAATCCAAAAGTTTAATGTTCTTTGGGTATACTTCTGTAGGTGTTCTATATCATATAAATGCTTCAAATTCAGTTTTCAAAGTCATAGCATTCAATTCCCTTAATTTATTTATTTATTTATTTATAAATAAAACATTCAAACACTCATACACACCCTTGATGGCTGCCTCTCAAAATGTTTTTTTGAAATGATTTGTTTTCTGTCTGACTTTATGGATATTGGGTATTTGTTATGGAAACAAACATGATTAAGCAAGTAAGCCTGTATGAGAGGATTTAAGAATTACACACACACACACACACACACACACATACATATAGTCTTCTTATTATTAGCAGTTATTAGTTTGAATAATCAGGTGACTGAACTGAATATAATGTACATTTTACACACCATGGAAATATTGTAGGAAAAACAGGTTGCAGAATACACTCATGGGATCATGCCTGAAGATAAATATTGAGGGGATCTGCAAACAGTTAAAGCATGCAAGAGCTTCATCATCTGGTGTACTGCATGTGCATAACAAAACCCAGTCAGCCAGTGCTGCCACCTGTCTCATCAGCACTTGGGCAACATAAGCTTGGCAGAAATCTTACAATGGACTTTTTAACTCTGCACTTGGGAAAAATATCACTTTTTTGCGTCCTGCATTTTCATTATAAGTGGATTTATTGGCATTCCTAATATCAAATATTATTATGCCTTTCTGTTTTTTGTTTATATTATTTCTGTTCTGGCAAACACAGCTGTCATGGCCGCAATATATTTGGATCACAATCTAAGAACACCGAAATATATTGCAGTTTTCAATCTTGCATTGGTTGATCTGTTAGGTAACTCTGCTATGGTGCCAAAGGTTCTCGATATCTTTTGTTTAATCACCCCACATTTCCTATAATGACTGCTTGGCATTCCTGTTTTTCTGCTATGTATTCCTTTCAATGCAAGCTCTAAATCTGGTTGCACTGTCATATGACAGAGTTATGGCGATCGTTTACCCACTGCATTATCAACTGAAGGTAACTCACAAGCTTATGTTCTCTTTAATTGCCTCTTTCTGGGTGTTTGTCATTATTGTTATACTTATTGCAACTGGCCTTCTTACAAGGCTTTCCTTCTGTGAGTCAGTTGTTATTAAAAGCTATTTCTGTGACCATGGTCAGATATACCGGCTTGCATGCAATGATTTTACACCTAGCGATATAACTGCTTGGATTTTGCCAGCTCTTATTCTTTGGCTTCCTCTTACAATTGTGTTGTTGAGTTATCTGTTTATAGGCTATGCTTTAGCTAAAGTAGCCACAGTTCGAGAAAGAATGAAGGGCTTTAAAACCTGCACAGCTCATCTTTCATTAGTGGCAATCTATTTCCTCCCAGTATTAATCACATTTATTCTACGTGCAAATATAGAGCCAAATGCCAGAATCATAAACCTGTCTCTGACCTCAGTCTTTCCTCCAATGCTGAACCCTATCATATATGTTCTTCAGACACGAGAAATCAAAGAATCTCTAAAAAAGTTAAAGGGAAGAATCACAACACACTACAAAAATAGAAAAGTCAAATTTAAAAAGTAAGAATAAATTTGGCATAAATATTTTTACCCCTTTGTTTATTTAAGGAATGCATATAAAATAAAAAAAATGTTCAAGTATGTTTAAGTACTTCCAAATAGAACCCAAATTACAAATGTCCCACTTCACGGGGCAATGTGCGTTTGATTTTAAAGCACATCATGTAGCAAAGATTTGTGATTTGTAATTTTTTAAGCAACTGTAATTGTTAATGTTAGGACCAACACAGAGAGATATACAGATACTTATTCACAACTATGGCCAGTTTATGAACGTGAAAGTTTAGGAGTTTATCATAAATAAAATAAAATAAAATAAAGCCTGTTGTGAAGTCATGCACAAACAGGGAAAGCACGGAAAGGTGAAAGATTAGATTCAAAGCAGGGACCTTTATGCTGTGAGGTGATAGTGATAACTAATCACATTTATCTTTAGCCAAATGTAAGGGTTGCCTTTCTGAGATGTATGCATTGCAACATGACATATGGTTGTTGTTGTTTTTTTTTCAAAGGGAGATTCAGTAAAGCTACTATATAACTACAGAAATACATTTTAATGACTGTTTAAATAGATCATTTTCTGCTCTGAGAATATGTCAGGAAGCCTTCCAACTTCTCTTTCTTCCAGCTTCTATGTGGATATGGGCAGCCTTTGATTAGTGTTTCAAAGAACGTCCAACCAAAATGTAAATATAATGTAAAGGACTGACTAAACTGGTAGAAACCCAGAAATGTTATTTTTTGTGGCAAATAAACTGAATCATTGTGTAGTGACCCGACTGAGTAAATTCTACTTATAACAATATGATCACATGGTTTGATTACAGTGGGAACACAGGGCTACTAAAAGTGACAGACCGTGTGGTTACATTTTAACATTGGTTCTCTGAGTGAAGACATTAACAGGCCAGCTTTTGAGCTGCTCCTCATGGTCACGTGCTGGTGTTTTATAAGCAGGAAATTTTTGAGTCCTTAAGTTGAGACTATGATTCAGTATGCTTTATATTGATGAGAAAATTCGTATTCTCTCACTAATAAATTAAAAACATTGGTGAAAATAAGTTTAAATAGCACAGGAGGAATCAGCAGTACTGAACAGGCCAATTGCTATCCGGTAATCAAGTTACACTGTAGGGTTTCTGAGGGATTTGCAGTTAGTAGTAGCTATGATGTAGTTTTCCTGCTAAAGCATAAATCCCCAGTAACAAACCACCAAAGTGTAAACTCAAAGTGTAGACTCTGCACACTGGGTACTCTTCAAGGGGTGGAAAAGAAAATCTCGCCAGTCTGTACAAGAGCAAGGTCTAACCAAGTGTGTTAGCTCACATACTGTAATAAGTAATTTGCTGGTAATAGAATCACAGTCAGTCTTCCTGTAACAAAGGACAAAGAAACATAAGCAAAGGAAACAATAATCCTGGGAGACTACTTACAGAAAAATGCCTAAACATATAAGGTCAATGGACAGAAGGTTGTAACTTATACAAAACACTTGCACTAAGAACACTTGAGTACAACACATGCTGTACTCACTAACTGTACTCACAGATTGTCTATACCTCCTGAATCAAATCATGTTATATGTACTAGTGTCCTTAAAGCTGGATGTGACTGATAGTGAGCAGGCTCAGGGTCGCTATTGCGGGGACCCAGTATTCATGGAGTTCTTGGTAAGTTGGTGAAAGTCACCCCACTGGGGCTCCATTATTATACTGGGGGACTTTTCTTGGTCAACAACAGTGGGTGTGATTGGGAGGAGTGTCCTACACCCAGTCTGAACCTGAACATATTGTCCATGACAAACAACATGCTTAAATATAAGTGTGTTTATACCTGTAAGTGCACATATGCAAGGGCGCCCTAACTAAAAAATAAATAAAAATAAATAAATAAGTAAATGGAAGCGTACAATTATTCATTTTCTGTGCTGCTGTCACTCTCACCTGGATGGTACTGGTGGCATAGCGAGAAACATGTTTTTCAAAAAAAAAAATATTTTTCCACTACCCTTTATACCATCCAGCCATTTCTGCCAAGTGAGATTTCCAGTACAACAGTGGAATATGCCACCTGCAGAAATCTTCTGATGACACTGCAGTGGTTGGGTGCATTAAGGGTGGGAAGGAGTCTGAGTACAGGGATCTGGTGAGGAAGTTTGTAGAATGGTCCGAAATTCTTTCTGAATTTCAGCAAGACAAAAGAGATGGTGGTAGACTTCTGGAGGAAAAAAAAACCTGTGAGTTGGCCCATCACAACATCATGGGTGAAGACCAATCACACCTGCTCCACTCCAAACTTCCAAGCCAGTGCACAACATCTGTCTATCTTTCCATTCCAGCCATCCATCCTCTTCTGTCTTGTGAAAAAATATTTTACCTTTGATGAGTCTTTTAACATATGTTAGCTTTTACCATTATTGACTGACTTCTGTTAACTAAATTTGCTACTTACGAGCTTATTGACACAAAGTAACAGTGCCCAACAACAAGCTTGGCAGGACAGCAAAGCCGGTATTTGGTAAGCTTAGATTAATATCAGGAGTAGAAAAAGGGTACACATTTTTCACTAAGTACCCAGCTTTTTAATTCATCCAAAACAACATGATGTTTAGTTGTATTGTCAGTCTGAGGTTGACCAGCATTCAGAAAAAAATTCAGGATAGCAGGATGGCAGTCAGAAAATATTAACCATTATGTAATATTCCTATTAGTTAAACTGTCTGCACAAAGCTGTAACCATATGGTTTGATGTCATAGGGGAATGCAAAGTGGCTATAAGGGACAGAACACAAAGGTGCTCTGCTTCCATTTGGAGCCAGTCTTAACTAAACAAGGTTTGCCCAAACAGAAAATAAAGGACATTAACTTTAACCTTACAAGATTAACAAAAAATTCTACAAATGGAATTTTTTAATTCAGCTGTTGGGAAAAACATCACATTTGTGAAACCTGCATATTTCATAATAAGTGCATTTAATGGCATAGTTAATATTAGGTATTACTTTGTCTTTCTGTGCTTTATTAACATTTTTCAGTGGTGGGAAACACACTAGTGATAATTGTCATAATTTTGGATCATACATTGAAAGGTCCAAAACATATTGGAGTTTTCAACTTTGCATTTACAGACCTGTTAAGTAGCTCTGCTTTGATGCCAAAGCTTGTTGACATTTTTCTGTTTAACCATCACCATATCTCCTACAATGACTGCTTGGCATTCATGTTTTCTGCTTGGCTTTTTTGCAGCACAGGCTTTTAATCTGGTTGTATTGTCCTTTGACAGAGTCATGGCTATCATGTACCCTCTGCACTACCAAATGAGAATGAGCCACAAGCTCATTTTATCTTTAATCGCTTTTTTCTGGCTTCTTGTTATTACTATCATACTCATTGCAGTTGGTCTTCTCACAAGAGTTTCTTTCTGTGACTCTGTGGTTATTCAGAGCTATTTCTGTGATCATGGACCTGTGTATCGGCTTGGCTGCAATGATCTTACTCCAAATCGTGTAATTGGTTATTTGGCACCAGTTCTTGTTCTTTGGGTTCCACTGGCATTTATCGTGGGGAAGCTACTGCTGTATTGGTTATTCTTTGTCAAAAACTGTTACATGTAGGGAAAGACTAAAGGCTTTAAAACCTGCACAGGTCACCTTTCATTAGTGGCAATTTATTTCCTCCCTACACTATTTATCTTTACCTTTGGGAGTACAATACCTCCAAATGCAAGGACTGTAAGTCTATCTTTGGCCACTGTCATGCCTTTGACTTTAAATCCAATAATCTATGGTCTTCAGACACAGGAAATCAAAGAATCGTTGAAGAAGTTATTAAAAGTTAAAATGCAATTTTAAATTTCAACAAACAAAAAAAAAGCATTCAGATTTGAACCTTGGCAGTACCCAATCATCCTTTGTGGGGGGTTTTAAAAAGCTGAAAACATAGACTAAAAATTCATATAAAATAATCCAAAATATGGCAAACAAAACAATAATGTTTCATGTCTCATAATAACAATATAACATTATATAATTGTTGTTGAAAATTGAAACTATTTAAAATGTAAAGTATAAAAATCCTAAAAACAATGTGTGAACATTTTATTGTGAACAAAGAATTGTGCTGGAGTAATACATTTACAAGTAGAAAATATTTTAAATCTAATTTCCAGGGTTGAGGTCATTTCTTTTAGTACAATGCCACAATTTATGCTATAATTTTTGCTCTTAAAACATCATGTATACGGGTTATTGTGTGTGTTTTTGTGAAATACTTTAATGTAATAGTGTATTTGATGCTGGTTAATGAACATTACAAAGCATAATTATTAATTTTAATCATTTCTTTACATTCTCATTTGACTTTAAACCACAAGGCAGTTAATAAAAGCCCTACTGTGACTTTCAGGATATCTAGGTGTGTTAGTGGAAGTTTCTGTTTTGTGTGTGGTCTTTTATGGTGGAAACTTATGTCCAGAATATATTTTAGCTGTGACACCTTAGTATTAAATGCACTTTAAACCTGTTTAAGGTAAATAATTTTAAAAGTAAAATAAAAACTGTAAATCTAATTACAGTCTTTCTCATTTGAAAACACAACTGTATGATATTACACAGCTATTTTATTGCAAAAATCTACTTTCGTAGTACTTTAGTGTAGTACTACTGGTAGCTGTTCTAACAACCCTTATTGTATTATAGCACCAGTGGAGGGGGGGTTGCGCTACTATTGTAGTAGTTGTGGGAGTCTCGTAGTGGGTGTGTGAGTATAGGGTGGCAGCCATATACTCAGAGAAACCTTACCGTTGTAACGGGCTGGCGCCGGCTACTACCGATCCCCGCACATGTATGTTTGGACAGAGTAGAGCCGTGGAGACCTGGCTTGATTGGTCTTGTGTTGCTGGCAGCGTATAAAGGTCTGTTGTTTGATTTAACTGACTGGCTTCGAGTTATCCGGCTAACCTTCACACCCTATGCCCGCTGGACCTGCTAGCCGCTCCTTCCTCGCCAGACTGCTGTTACACTGTGCTCACCAGAACTTTACGGTTCAACACATAAGAAATTATACTTGACTGGCATCCACTGCTTATGGTTAATTGAAAAGGTAATAGCAGATAAAGTCCACTGCAAACAAAGACACACTGTTAACATTAAAAGCTTGTGGCATTTACACATTCTATGTGAAAATAGATCAAATTAGTTTCCAATATGTCCAGAGATGGGAATTGCTACGAATTTACTGATTTCAATCCCATTTTCAAAGTCGATTATCAGTTTGATTTCTTATAGATAACTGGATGTTGTGTGGTCAAATGTTTGTCTGTGTTGGAGGTATTTCCTGCTTTGTAGTGATCGGTGTGGAGGTTGTTAATGAAGTAATGTATTACACATATTACACTGGACATTTTTCTTAAGTTATGCAGTATGTTACTTAATTACTCCCAGAAGAAAGTATTTTATTAGACTGCTTGTTACTGCTGATTGTGCTGGTTAGGGATGGGAATTAATAAGAGTTTAGCAATTCCGATTCCATTATTGATATGACTTATCGATTTGATTCCTTATCGATTCGTGTTGGCTCCAGTTTGAGAGTCACCACCATCTCTAAGCAGCATATCAAAGACATTACATTCATGCAAGTTAATTATGTGCTGCGTAGTCAAATGTTTGGGCATGTTGGAGGTCTTTCCCCTCTTTGTTGTGATCAGTGTTACTGAGGGTCATTACCAGTGATGGGAATAACGGCGTTACAAGTAACGGCGTTACTAACGGCGTTACTTTTTTTTTCAGTAACGAGTAATCTAACTAATTACTATTCCTATCGTTACAACGCCGTTACAGTTACTAACAATAAAATGCGGTGCGTTACTATTTTTCAACATACACACGCGGTTGAAGCTGTCTTCGGCTTACTGGGAGGTAGGAGCGTAAAATAGTTGCACAAGTGGTTCTGATTGGCTGAGTAAGTGTAAGGTAGTAAACCAATCAGAGGTAGACTTGGGCAGATGTTCACATACAAACAGATAGCACAGTAGCAAAAAGTCATGGAGAGCCGGATAATTCGAAGGTAGCATTTTTAAGTGGAGGTACAGACATTATTTTTCACTCAAAGAGATAAAAGGCAAGAATCTGTATGTGAAATGTAACCTATGCCCTGGAACAAAGTGTCTTTCAACATCAGTTACAAGCAATTCAAATCTTACAAAGCACCTCTCAACGTCACATGCTTCAACAAAACTGGTCGCCAAGAACGACGGTGTTGATGCTAGCAGGCGCAGCTCAAACCCAGGTGAGGCTAACATGAGCTCAGCGAGCGATGGAGATGTAGCGACGCAATCCAAGCAGTCTAAGCTTGATTTCTCTTCTCCACAAACATCTGTGACTGTGACACAGACTGAATCAAACAAATTGATAGCCAGGTATGTCGTTGAGAACATGCTGCCTTTATCAACAGTCGAGTCGGATTCCTTCAAGTCTCTTCTTGCCAAGATACCAGCTAGAGGAGGGGTCGGCCCACCATGCAGAAAGACTTTTTCCAAACACATCGACACCGAGTATGCTAAAATGAATGTCGAGCTCAAAAAGACATTTAATGAGTTAGAATACGTCTCTACGACAGCAGACATCTGGACTGCATATAATAAAAGCTATCTTGGTGTAACAGTACATTGGATAAATCCACACAGCACGCAGAGAGAGAAAGCAGCACTGGCATGCAGAAGATTTAAGGGTCGCCATACGCATGATAATATTGCTCTTGAGTTGGACAACATTCACTCACACTATGGCATATCCCACAAAATAACATCAACTGTGACGGACAGTGGCTCTAATTTTGTCAAGGCCTTCAAAAAGTACCAGCCAGTTGAGGAGGATGACTCTGAGAATGATGAGGATGAGGTAACTTTTACAAACATGAATGATGCCTTAAAAACAGTGTTGGTGATGATAATGACAACGATGAAAATGTAGGTGTGATGATCACTCTGCTGCCACACCAGAGATGTGCATCACACACATTAAATCTTGTTTCTTGTAATGATGTTGACAAGTGGCTACTTTCACAATCAGAAACAAAGGCAGTATATAGAAGCGCTACCACAAAGTGCACAGGGTTATGGAACAAGGCCAGTCGTTCAACAGTGGCTGCAGAGACAGTGGATGGCATTATTGGAAAGAAACTGCTAGTTCCTTGCACTACAAGATGGAATTCGTTTTATGATTCCCTGGCTCGAATCTGAGATTTCTCTTATTGAGCTGAACACCATCTTCTCCAAGTTTGGGTTGACAGCCATGACAGAGCGGGAACATCAGTTCATCAGGGAGTACTGCACTGTCATGAGGCCACTTACAGTGGCCCTGGACATTCTTCAGGGAGAAGACAACACTTTTATGGGATACTCCTACCCACACTGGAGACATTGATGTTTAAGACCCTGGAGTTGAGCAGTGGCCTGCAAATTCTTGAAAACCTTCCAGAGGCAGTATTTCACAAAACCATTGGATGTGACTTGTGGAGATCAAAATTTGAACATCAGTTTCTCTATGCACCAGATTGCCCACTCAACTTACTGGGCTGCGACCTGCTGACTAAATTGGGTCTGACTATCTCCTGCAATGAACAAGGACTATTGGGCCTGACTATCTACTGCAATGAACGAAGACTCTGAATCTGCTTGCCACTAAAAGAGCAACTTGGCCACAATCATTGAGTCCTATATATGGCACTAAAGCAGAATCAGAAGAAAATCTGACTAAAATCTTTTGGTCATGACTAGTACGCAGAACCCAAAACACCACACATTCACTACCAATTCATGGCCGTGTGGCCAGCTGAAACAGTTCAGGGGCTGAGCGGGAGGCCAGTGACTAAGACGGAGCATATCAGGAGGCTCACCGGGAGGCCGACTGAGAAGCCAGTGATGAAGACGGAGCAGATCTGGAGGCTGACAATGATGGCGAAGATCCTCAGCTGACGGGACCGGAGGCTGACAATGGAGAAGACAGAGGCGGAAACTATAAGGTGGCTTGGAAGATGGCCGGCACTGTTGTGGCTCTAGCAGATGGCCAGTGAGAGAGACCCTCAGGTGGCTTTGCTGGAGGCTGACGTCGATGAGGACGGAGACCCTTGATGGAGAAGGACTGGGTTTTGGCGAAGCAGGGCGTGGCAGTGCACTGGCTACCAACTCGGTTGGAGCCCAGACCTCTGGCTCAGGACCTGGTGGTGCAGTGAGCACCGACTTGGGCAGAGTGCAGACCTCTGGCTCTGGTGGAGTAGGACAGTACGGTGCAGAGACCTTTGGTGGAGCAGAAACAGTACCAATTGTTGTGGAGACTGAGCTGGCTGGGGCAGTGCAGGGGCACAGGTGGCTGCGTGTGGCACACAGCCTGCTCAGATGCTTCCCAGATTCGGGCAAACAGGGACCCTCCAGCTCAAGTTTGCGCACAGATGATGGGTGTTCCTCAGGCTCAGGCAGATGGAAACCTGCAGGCTCAGGCGGCACTGTGGAGTCCGCAATAGGCTAGGTCTGCTCAGCTGAGCTCCCAGCTGACACAGAAGTCTGAGATAGCTCGGCTGAGCTCCCAGTAGATGCAGGAAGGAGACCTTCGGTGGTCCAGAGTAATTTAACCTGGCGCAGGTGAGGGTTCTTCCAGGAGACTGTAAGTCGGGCTGAACGCCAACGAGGCAAAGTTCATGAATGCCCTGAGGTGTGGGCAATGTGCCTCACTAAACTCTAGAAGTGGACCAGATCTCTGTCCCTCACGGGGTGATTTGAGTCCGCTGAGTTCATGTTGTGGTTGTGTCGTTCTGTCATGGATAGTTGTGTGGCAGGAAGGAGTAGGAGCCGAACTCAAGACTCAAAAATCGAAGGATAAAATAAAAGAGGCAGCTTTATTGTTGTACAAAAACTTGAACGCTACAAACAAGAAAACAAAACCTAAACTAGAAACATGGATCTAAGAAATGAGAACAGAGAACTAGGAGCAGCCAGGAACATGATGAGCACAGGAAAAACACAGCAACATGGACAACAAGCAGAGCAAGACAGAGGGCTAAAATATGCACAGGGTAACGAGAGGATGGGAAACAGGAGGGAACACAGCTGGAACTAATCAGACATAACAAGACAGGGTTGAAGCAAAACTGAACATACTAAACACAGGACGAGAGACTGTCAAAATAAAACAGGACGTCTGATAACCATGGAGACAAAAATTAAGACATGCAGGCTTGACACTGGGACTGGGGAGAAATAGACATGGGAACACAACTGACTGGGCCACAGAAAGGGAACACTGAATGAGAAGACGAGACTTAAACACACAAGGCTGGCAAACATGGAACGTGGAACACAGGGGAGTCATGGAAACAACCTAAAGACCAGAAAGTGCAAATATATCATAAAACAGAAAACAACAAAGAATATTACTTAAACCATGAAAGATCGATGGGCGTATCTGAAAGGGAACTATATTTGCTTTATTTGCTTTGGACAGTAAACAGGAAGTTCTTTTGTTCTGCTCAGTCAGACCAAGCAGGGGGCCACACAAGGCATTTGGAATAAGCCAGGGATTGTAGGTAGAATACTATAAAGTACATATCTATGTACCTCCAAATGAAGATGTATTTGTATATGTTTTATGTGAATGGGTTGTCAAGCTTTATAGTTAACAATGAGTTAAAAATCATTAGGTTATTTCTTGTTCAGTTCTCACTTTGACTTAACATGATGCAGTTTCTTGTTTCATTTTTTCTTTGATATAGGACTGTTTGGACCATCTGAACTGTGCATTTGTGAGTGGGACCTAAACAATGCACTAGAAGTTAATATTGTGTTTTTAATCATAACTGTTGTTGGCTTTTTAGCAGTTATATATGAGTTTTGATGTAATTGGAAAACAACCCACTATAGCTGTTGACCCAGTCAACCATAGACTATTTTTTGCTGTAAGGAAATTGAGAAACTTTCTGCTATAGTAGTCAGACAAGCTTGACCCTTATTAAGTTACCCCTATTGCCTAGCCTTTCTGTATTCAGCTTTATCACCCTGTTACTTCCACAAGGGAACAGATAGCTGCTATAAGGAACAAAACACAAAGCTGCTCTGCTTCTATCCTGAGGCAGGCTTCACTAAAGAAAGCTTGGCTGAATTGAAAAAAAGAAGAAGACAAAAACGTCTTCAAATGGATTTTTTAAACTCAGCTGCTGAGAAAAACACCACTTTTGTGCGACCTGCAAATTTTATAATAAGTGGATTTGTTGGCATACCTAATATTAGGTATTACTTTGTCTTTCTGTGCTTTATTTACATTTTTTCAGTGGTGGGAAACACAGCTGTGATGCTTATAATAATTTTTGACCATACATTAAGAAGTCCTAAATATATTGCAGTTTTTAACCTTGCATTTACAGACCTGTTAAGTAACTCTGCTTTGGTGCCAAAGGTTCTTGACATTTCTCTGTTTAACCATCACTATATTTCTTACAACAACTGCTTGACATTCATGTTTTTCTGCTTTACTTTAATTTCAATGCAGGCTTTTAATCTGGTCGTTCTGTCCTTTGACAGAATCATGGCTATCATGTACCCGTTGCACTATCAAATGAGAGTGAGCCACAAAATCATTCTGTCTTTGATCACCTTTTTCTGGCTTCTTGCTATTGCTCTAACAGGAACTGCAGTTGGCCTTCTCACCAGACTACATTTTTGTGAATCTGTGGTTATTAATAGCTATTATTGTGACCATGGCCCTATATATATCGGCTTGGCTGCAATGATGTTACCCCTAACAAAACAATTTCTGCTTGGTCAAGAGCTTTTGTTCTATGGCTTCCTCTGATATTTGTCTTGGGAAGTTACTGCTGTATAGGTTATTCTTTGTCTAGAATTTCTACATGTAAGGAAAGAGTGAAGGCTTTGAAAACCTGTACAGGTCACCTTTCATTAGTGGCAATATATTTCATTCCTATTTTAGTTGTTTATAGTTTTGGGAGTACAATACATCCAAATCTTTAGCCAGTGTCATGCCTCCCATGTTAAACCCAATAATCTATGTTCTTCAAACTGCAGAAATAAAAAAATCTTTGAAACGGTTGTTAAGAGCTAAAATACAAATATGTCACACAGAGTGCTGTAGTTTAATGAAACACATGTAGCAAAACACTTATAATTCAGTGTAAGCAAAAAAAAAACAAAACAACAACATTATATAACCATGACACTAAAAAGGACAACCATTTGAAAATTAAAGTGGGAAACCCTAAAATAAGTGAATTAATCTTTTATTTGAATGTTTCCTAATTGTATTCTGCAGGGGTAATTCCTTCCCTTAACATGTAGAAATGATTGCAACTTGCATCCAATGAAAAAAGTAGCAGCAGGACTAACCTTTCTACACTATACCTTTCCACAAGCAATAGCTAGCTGCTGTGCATATGAAGCTTGTTTGTTTTGGGGTTTTTTTTAAAATGTTTTTCATTGAAATAATAAAAGGGAAAAATGAATTTTGTTTTTCTAGAAAGAATACTAAAGGATTGATATTTTGGGCATCTTTCTAATTTCAATGCATTATACGTACATCAGGAAAAATATTTGAGTTTTATGTTGTGATTTATGAACTTTTGTAATAATCTTGGCTTAAATGTAAGTGTTGCCATTTTAGGACATAATGCACCAGTACACTTTTTAAAACAGGTATGGAGAGAAAAATATTTTCTCTTCTATACTTTGTTTTATCGGAGTTCACACTGAAACTAAAAGTAACTTGCTTAAGATGTTTATTTATTGTTTGATCTAAGAATATTTCAGCATGTACTCCTGCCTTTGTCTGTCATGAAAATGTATATATATTACTGCAAATACCATTTTAACAAAAGTCTGACCAATTTTGTAATAAAATGTGAAGATCTGACCAAACTGAAAGAAAGCTAGAAACGTCAAGCAAGCTCAACCTGTCATGATCCTGGACCAAACTATTCTTAGTTTTCGTGTGTTTTGTATTTTGTTCTTTATTTATGCCTTGGTTTCTAGGTGGTTCTGTTAAGATGTTCCTTATTTGATTTCCCCATGTGACTTTACCCCCTGTGTGCCCATCTGTGTATCGGTGAGTCCTCGTCTCCTCTCCTTGTGTTTTATTCCATGTTTTATGTCTGTGCTCTCCCCGTGCTCTCACTCTCTCCTCCCGTCTGCACCTCTGTGTACTTCCTGTTTTACTTTGACAGTCTCCTGTCAGTGTTGCGTTCACTCCTGCCGTGTCTTGTTATGATTATCAGTGTCACCTGTGTTCCCCTTGCGCTCCCACTTCCCTCGTTAACCCTCTGTGTATTTATGTCTGCGTCTCCCTCAGTTCTGTGTCGCGTTCTCCCTCATTCATGGCTGTGTGTTTCTCTGTGTACTATGTTATAGTTTCCCAGTAGTGATGGGTAGATAAGGCCTCGTGAAGCGTTTCAGCACATTCCCCAAACTGTATCGATACTGTGCGGACACAGTGTTGCTGTTTTTGTTGTTTGTTTTGTTTTGTTGTTGTTGCTGAGGCCAGGGGCCTGTTCTTTGTACCTCGCTAAGTAAGTTAGCCGGATTTGAATGTTGACGATTTCGCGTGATCTTGGATCGTTCGGTTCTCCGAAGGTCATCTGGGGCTTGCTGTCATAGCAACAGATCCGTAAGCGTAAACCTGCTCGGGAGCAGGTTTACTTTATGTAAACAGGATTAGATCACGGCCTCTCAGGTATGTCCGCTGCAGTTATATGAAAGCAAGAGCGATATTTCGCCACTGTTTTACCATAAATAAATATTATCAATGTAACTAAAGATAATGTATTTGATTCTTTTATTGATTTCATACAGATACATACAGGTCATTTCCGAAAAAAAGGGAAATGTACTATTAATCATTCTATTACATGTAGTAGATCATGTCAGATGTAATTCATATTTTAGAGTAGTAATAGTAAATTACTACGTGCAATCAAGATGACAGACCACGGCTATAAAAGCGAAGGTGGATTTGGGAAGTCTGTCGCAGCCATGTCCTGTCCGCTTTGTACGCGAGCAAGGAAGGTGCAAGATTGATAAGGAGAGTTTACAGAATTTAGCGGATATTACGGGATAGACAGGATCCTTTAGCTCAGCGCGACGGTGTGCTCATAGAGATATCGATTCTCCGTGAGGTATTATTTACTTTCTCTCTCTCTCTCTCTCTCTCTCTCTCTCTCTCTCTCTCTCTATACATATACATATATATGTAATGGGGAAGGCTTTAGGACCCAGGGGACCCAATGGAGGATATAAAAGAGGAAGTAGCAGCAGGTGCTCTTCATTCCCACTGACAAGCGGCTGTGAACAATGGTTGTGAGTAGGTGAAGAGCCTGAGAAGTTTTAATTGTCTGCTACACAAACAGTTGTTTTAAACCTCTACAGCAGAGGTTCGAGTAGTGATTTTTAGAAGACAAGCCAAGATAAGCCAGGTGTGCAGCAAACATAGTTGTCTGCTGGAGGACAGGCTGCACATGTGAATTTGTCACTGTTTTTCCTCCTCCTCTTTTGTTGTGTTTTTGGTTTTAGTAGGGTCACCTTTTAAAACTGTTTTTTATGCCGGTTTGTTTTTATTTTCAACGGGCTGGTGCAATATTAGTCGGGCAACGTGCAACCCCTGAGCTGGGCTCTTACCTTAGGGTAATTAGGTCTTTTAGAGGTGCTCCGTGTGGATTTGCAGTGAACAATTTTTATTAAGAGTGATTTTAGTGCCACCAATCATTGCCTGGACTACAACACTTAGTGCATGCGATAAGTGTTCTGTTGGGCTCGTATTTATTTGGGGTGGATTTGTTTCTTTTAAAGTAACGGGCATCTGGGACCACCGGGGTAGAGCAAGCCCTCAGGTGATAGTTGCATTGCGGGCAGGTTGCACCAATAAGACTATCTTGTGGTCGTTAGTGACCTTTTCCATTTTGATGTTTTAGTCCTTTTGCAAATCCTTTGTTTTCTTTTAAAATAATAAATTTTAACATATCTGACTGATATTGACCCTCTTGTCCCGTTCATTCTGGGCTCGTTCCTGTGAGAGCTTTGGGCCTGAAAGTTTGCACAAGTAGTATAGAGGCCCTTAGCGAACACTCGGTGGCTTTTACTCACTACATATATATATATATATATACTTACTGTACTGTATATACTTACTCCCGACTTACTGTGCATGCTTCACTCACCCTTGCATGGGAACAGGTAAAAGTGATGGAGTGTTATGTCAAACTACACACAAAAAAAAACCACAATGTCAATAAATGTCACAGTACAAAAAGGGGTGTGACGAGGGGTGCAGGACCACCACCTGTCTTTATTTGCTCTGCCCTTTTCTTGGTTGCTGTTATAAACAAACAAACAGATTATTTCAGGGTCTCTTGTCATAGACTAAAAGCAATATAAGTGATAAATATTACCATTCTGTGGAATATTTTTATATTTCACTTTTACTTTTTCCCATGTTCTAGTGGGTCCTGTTGTGGCTCTAATGTGAAAGAGGATATAATGTAATATCATGGATCACTTACGAGTTTAATTTGTCAGCAACTTTCTGCCAGCCCTCTCTCCTTGCTTTTGCAGCCTTTGCAGTGTTCCCCTGCGTTTTGATTAAACTCTGAAACTCCTGATATCCCTCAATCAAGAGTTCTTGGTCTGCTGCCGTGAAATACTGAGCGCACTCCTTCGACATCTTCGCCGACCAATCACAGGGTTGCCGATCAATGTTTCTACTATCGATGCATAGCCCCTTTTAAGCCACCCAGTGATCTCAGATTACTTCATCCAGCTATACTAATCGTCAACAACAGGTGTGTTCGGAGAACCGGATTAGCGAGCTCAAAGTTAGCGCGATGATTTGATCTTGGATGTGTCATTTGATCTTGGATGTAGTAAGCGAGGTACGAAGAACAGGCCCCAGGTCAACCCTCTGAACTGTGTTTTGTTGTTTGGGCTCGTTTGCTCCCTGTTTTTTGGTTTTGGATTTTTTTTTTTTGTTGCCTGTTTTTCCAGCAATACAGTTGGGATTTTTACTTCAGTTCTATGTTCCTGAGTCCTGCATTTTTTAGGTCCACAACTCTGCCTGCCAAACACCTACACCTGAAAGCATGACAGGTCAGGCCCGAGGGTCAGGAGGGGGAGGAATTTGTAAAATAATGTTAGAAAGAATTATAATTCAACCAAATACTTTTATATTACCAAATGATTCTCTTTTCCTGAACACATATTTCTACTTTTAAGATACGTTGCTTAAAAAAATATTAAAGTATTAAAGTCATAAAAAAAAAAATTAGAAATGTTTTAGAATTTAATTATTTATTAAGCAAATAAAAAAATTCAAATCTTTATACCCAAATTTGATCGAGCTTACTGGATTACTCTGAGAGTTAAAAAATGAATCAGCGACAAAACTAATTTTTCTGTTCTGAAATTAAAAATTCTCTTATGAAGTGAGACATACAGAGTAGCAAGTTCCATCCATCCATCCATCCATCCATCTTCTTCCCCTTATCTCTTGCTGGGTCGCGGGGGCAGCAGTCTAAGCAGAGAAGCCCAGACCTCCCACTCCCCAGCCCCCTCCTCCAGCTGATCTGGGGGGACACCAAGGCATTCCACACCTCACCCAGGAGGCATCTTTGTCAGATGCCCAAACCATCTCAACTGGCTCCTTTCGATGTGGAGGAGCAGCGGCTACACTCTGAGCCCCTCTCGGATGACTGAACTTCTCACCCTATCTCTAAGGGAGAGGCCAGCCACCCTTTGAAAGAATGAGATCGCAAATACAAGCGGTGGAAATGGGCTTCCTCCAGTCACCAACCACAACTCGTGACCATAGTTGAGGGTAGGGACGTAGGTCGACCGGTAAATTGAGAGCTTTGCTTTTACACTCAGCTCCCTCTTCACCACAACAGACCGCTGCAACATCTGCATCACTGCAACCGCAGCACCAATCCGTCTGTCAATCTTCCGCTACCTTCTCCCGTCACTCGTGAACAAGACCCTGAGGCTACTAGCCCGGATAGTTTTTTAATCGGTGACAAAGGGCAGCATTGTCATTGTCCATTCGTGCACAATGTCCCCAGTCTCCCTTGGAATGCTGTTGAAGCTCTGCTGGAGGTGTGCATTAAAGATCTCACGGACTGGGGCCTCTGCTAGACATTCCCAGCACACCCTCACTATATGTTTAGGCACGGTAGGTCCGCCCATCAATGAGACCAGGAGTAAACAGATGGTTCTGTGTGATGGGCATGTGCACTGATGCAGAGATGTACTTAAAATGACTCCTGAATTGTGACCAAATCCTTAGACTAGACTGTACCACAGGGTTTTTTTTGTGAAATGAGAAGGCTTAAGTGGTAGTGGAGAGAACAATAAAGCTTCTAAGGATGAGGAAGTGCACGACAGGCGCTCCAGTTTACACCACAGCAATTCTTGAGATTCAAGCCAATAGTAAAATAAAAAGTTAGGCAAGGCAAGACCACCATCAAACGTCAGTCTCTGTAATAATGATTTCCTCACCCTGGGATGTTTCCCTCCCCACAAAAACGATATAACTAGCTGGTCTAACTTTTTGAAGAAAGCTTTAGGTAAAAATATAGGAATACTCTGAAACAGAAATAACAATCGAGGCAAAATGTTCATCTTTACAGCATTGATCCGACCAATTAGGGACAAAGGTAGCGAATTCCATCTCTGAAAATCTGATTGAATTTGAGTGATTAAAGGGGAGAAATTGGAAGAGTATAAAGAAGACAAAGTACGAGTTACGTTAACTCCCAAATATTTAAAGCCGGCAGGGCTAAGTCTAAAAGGAATGTCAGATTGTTTAAGTTTAAGACTTAAAGACTTTATGGGGAAACATTCACTTTTAAGAAGATTTATTTTGTAACCTGACAGAGAGTCGAACTTGTTTAATAGAGACACAATCGATGGTATCAGAAACATATAGAAGCAGGTCATCTGCATATAAAGACAATTTTAAGTCAAGGCCTGACCGGGAAATACCATGAAAATGAGGAAGGGCCTTCAAAGCTATAGATAGGGATTCAATTACAATAGCAAAAGTAGGGGGGACAGGGGCAACCTGTCTCGTGTACCACATGACAATGAGAAATAGCCAGAGGAAACACCATTTGTATAGACACTGGCTTGGGGTGCCTTGTACAACAGTCGAATCCATGAAATGAATCTGTCCTTGAAACCAAATCTTTGCAAGACCGCAAAGAGAAAGCTCCACTCTACACGATCGAAAGCTTTCTCAGCGTCATGTGAGATAACTACTTCTGGATTAGTGGTCGAGTGTTGGGAAAGAATGACATTCAAAAGCATGCGAACATTAAAGAACAGCTGGCGGCCTTTAATAAAGCCATTCTGTTCATCTGAAATAATAGTAGGAAGAACCTTTTCAAGGTGAACTGCTAAAATTTTAGCCAAGACTTTAACATCCACATTCAGCAGTGAAATAGGCCTATATGAGGTGCAAGACGTAGGATCCTTACCCTTCTTTAAAAGAACAGTAATTAGTGCTTGAGACAATGTAGGGGGCAATAGACCATGTTCAAAAGATTCATTATACACTGAAAGAAGTAGTGGGGCTAACTTGTCTATAAATGTTTTAAAAAAATTCAACTGAGAACCCGTCAGGTCCTGGTGCCTTACTATTGTGCATGGCCTTGATTGCATGCACAATTTCATCCAACCTAAAAGGGGCATCTAATTGTTCAGCTATAACAGGATCGACAGTGGGCATTGTAAGACCATTAAAAAAAGAATCCACCTCAGAGGCATCAGCAGCAGATTCAGATTCATATAGGGAGGAATAATACTTCTTAAACACCTCATTTACTTCCTTTGAATCAGAGACCAAGTTGCCTGCCGCATCTTTAATTTGAGAAATTAATCGAGAACAGGCCTGACGTTATAACTGATGGGCCAAAAGCCTTCTGGGCTTATCACCATGTTCATAATAAGTCGCACGCAGCATCGGCAGTAAAGGTGTTCAGCATCTGCCGTAGAAAGTAAATCAAATTCGGTCTGCAAGTCAAGTCGTCTTTTATGCAAATCAGGAGTGGGACTGGCTACAACCTGTCCATCTATGTCACAAATTTGTGTAGTCAAAGTTTGAAAGTTTGGCTTTGTGGTTTTTAGTGAATGGGCAGAGAAAGAAATTATTTGCCCATGCACATATGCTTTAAGAGATTCCCAAAGCAATGACCTCGTAACAGTATCGCTGTCGTTAAACACCATAAATTCATCAATTGAGGATTTGATAAAGGTAACAAATCCCTCATCCGAAAACAACAAAGAGTTAAATCTCCAGGGTGAGGAAAAAGAGGACTGGGCTATGAGCTTGATGTCAACGCTAAGTGGTGCGTGATCGGAAATGACAATTGGATGATATGTAGATGACAGTACTTTTGGAATAAGGGAACCGTCCACAAAAAAAATAATCAATCCGCGAAAAGGACTGATGTACCTGAGAAAAGAGAGAGTACGCTCTGGTAGTAGGGTTAGAAAACCTCCAGGGATCTACAAAACCATTCTGAAACATTGGTACATTGTACACGGTGCCTACAACAACCAAATATCTCCCGTTTTTGTCAGCTTTAATCTCAGAGGCTGTAAACTGTACCCTTCTGTTTATTAAGATCGCCACCCCCTGGCTTTTGAATTAAACATTGAATGGAATGTATGTCCCACCCATGGGCACCTGAGCCTAAGATGATCCCTATTTCGCAAATGGGTCTCTTGCAAAAACATTACATCACTCTTTAGACATTTAAGATGCGAGAATATTTTAGATCGTTTAATTGGGCTATTCATACCTTTGACATTCCAAGTTAAAAATCTAATACCACTATTACCTAAGGACTGACCTGAAGTGCTGATCATTGCAGAAAGATAAAAGAGAAAATACTTATTTCTTCACCCCCAAAGAAAGAACAAGTGGGAAAAACACATTCACACAAACACACAAACCAAAACCACAACAACAGAAGTACAGCTTCAGAATAAAAATAATAATAACACGTCAAACACACCGTGCCGCCTCCCTCCTGCACAGCAAAAGCCCCCATCCCAAAACGATGGAGACGGCAGTCCACGCTCCCACCCGGATCAATCTGAACAAAAACGCTCCCGACTACAAAACGAACCGTGTCAAACTAAAGCTCCAACAGAGTCATTTCTGAATAAATTAAAAAGGCACAAATAAAATAAAAATAACACAATTATATTTTACTATTAGACAGGTAAAACAAAACAAGTGTTTGGCAGAGTAACAAACTTACCTTACCACAATGATGTTTGGATTTGGATCATTTGCTATTTCAAACAAATAAAAAAATAAACATTGTCCCGCTATGTTTTTATCGAGTGGTTATTGTCTTAATATATTCCTTGGCCTCTTCTGGCGAGACGAAGTCACGCTGCATTCCTTGATAAGTGATCCGTAGCCTTGCCGGATAGAGGATCCCAAATCGGACTCCAAAGCTGCCGACGGACCTCATTGAAAGCCGCATGGGCCCGCGCTAGCGGTGTGGTCGGGGAACACAGAAATGGTCATATTATTTATCTGTACCCTCTGCAGCTCCCTGGCCTTCTGGAGAATCCTAGCACAGTCTGCGTAATAGTGCAGCTTCACAACCATAGGACGTTCATCGGTGTTAGGTTCGGTGGGCTCTGTCTACAAGCGGCTCCTTCCCAAGCTGAAATGCCTCCATCAACAGCACGGACACGTGTAGCAGACAGGATGTTCTCCTCTGGCACACCAACAATGCGTATATTATTGCGGCGAGACCTGGACTCCAAATCCTCGCATTTATTCTCTAATTTGGCCAACTCCTTTCACATCGCATTCACTTTGGCTTGGAGGTGGACAATATCATCCGTGCATGTAGAGAGAGACTGCTCCATCTCCGTAACTGTGCTTCTGAGGCCAGCGAATTCCTGCCGCCTGGTCGTTATGTCTGAGGAAAGGTCCGTTTTTAGTTGCTGTATGTCGGACCTGATAGACATGAGATTCTCTGCAAACGCTGCCATCAGTTCCTTTTTAAACAGTGCTGAAATTTCTTCATGAAGTTCAGAGAGGAGTTCAGCCTTCGTGAACTTCTCCGTATCGACGAGCAGCGTGTCAGGCGACCCAGGCAGTGGCGAAGTTTTACCACGAGGCGGGGATGCAGTGTTAGCAGCAGGCCGCAAGTTCGGCTGAGAGGTGTTTGCGCTCTCATTAACCTTACGCGACATTCTAAACGCAAAAAGCTGTTAGGTGTAGGCTGTGTGCAGACAGGAAAAGGACCCAAAGTGCAGACTACGGAGACAGACGTGAACTCAAAACAGCTTTAATGCTGAACTCAAAAGTGTAACAAAACTAAGAATACAAAATACACTTACGTAGACAGAACACACAGCAAGATAAGGGTAGATCGCGACAATGACAAAACTGAAACACAGGGCTTAAATACATAGAGGGAGCAATCAGGAAATGGGCAACAGGAGGGAAACACAGCTGGGGCAAATCAGACCTAACGAAACAGGGGAAGCAAAACTAGACACATTAACATCAGACATAGACCTTCAAAATAAAACAGGAATCATAACACAGACTGAACTACAGACACAGGCTGACTGGACACAGGGAGACAGCAACTAGAGAACACAGAGACATAAACCATAAGACATAACTCTAACAAAGAAACCAAAGACTAGAAATGATAAATAATATAATAAACTCAAAAGCCCTGGGTCAACGACCCAGGCATCCTAACAGTAGTAACAGGTAAATGAAAATTTTTTTTAAATTATTTGAATATATATGAGTGCTTGTGTATAAATACACAAACAATACATATATGCTTTCAATTGTGTAATTTAAGTGATCTAGGTAGCTCTGTTTTGGAAGGTCAGTTAACCCTAGAAATGAGTTTGCACATGCTTTGGAGTTTGTACGTGCTTTGGAATTTGTACGTGCTTTTTGGAGTTTGTACGTGCTTTGTCTCTAGGGGCCACCGCATATATTTATATATAAACATATATAAATAAAACCACTTTTTTTTTTTACATTAGTAATTCCTTTTGTGCATAATTTTATATTATTGTTAATAATAAATTAATTAAAGCAACAAAACAACCTGAAGAGCCGGTTCGGAGCCGAAAGAGCCGACACTTTTTAGTGAGCCCAGCCGAAAGAGCCGGTTCTCTAAAAAGAGCCGGAAATCCCATCACTACTTTACATGGCATTTATTAACTCAGCTATGGAGAACAATATCACCTTTGTGCGACCTGCATATTTTATAATAAGTGGTTTTATTGGCATACCCTAACCCTAACATTAGATATTATTTTGTCTTTCTGTGTTTTATTTACGTTCTTGAAGTTGTGGGAAACACATTAGTGATGACTGTAATAACATTGGATCATACCTTGAGAAGTCCTAAATATATTGCTGTTTTTAACCTTGCATTTACAGACCTGTTAACAGAGATGGGCAGTTACTGTAATCCGATTACTTTTTTCAAGTAACGAGTAATGTAAGGGATTACCATTGCAAAAATGGTCATTAGATTACCGTTACTTTCCCGTAGGAACACTGCGTTACTGCGTTTTTTGCAAGAATGTCTCATGACAGCGACGTTCGTGACAACAGCTGTCTGCAGATCAACAATGGATAATATATCGAGTGCAGGAGAGAGTATGAGCATGCAGCGTTTAAAGCGTGGATGTACTGACCTTTAGTGATGCGCGAATCATGAACGAATCGTTCAATACTCGAGAATCACTTTACTGACTCGTGAATCATGATTCACAAGCGCAACTGACTCACTGACTCATCCCTATTGCTGTTAGCAAACTAATTTCACTAGTAGAAATATATCTAGCTTATAATTCAAATTGTGAAGAAAAACACAACATCCAGTATCTTAACAAAAACATTTCTGCTCTGAACTGGAAGAAAAACCTGAGTAGAAGCTCACATCAAGACAATAGCTCCTCGGTTCACAGTAGCAACGCTCTGCTAACATGCTAACAGCACATTTGAGCTACTCACCCCCTCCATTCCTGCGCTGCCGCTGAATCGTAGGGGAAGCAAATCACTCATGACTCACTAACTCCCTCCCTCCTGTGCTGAATCGTAGTGTAAGCAAATCACTCAGGAATCACTCACCCCCTCCCTCCTGTGCTGAATCATAGAGCGAGCGAATCACTCATGACTCGCTAACCCCCTCCCTCCTGTGCTGAATCATAGAGCGAACGAATCACTCACTCACTCAGTCACCCCCTCCCTCCTGGCTCGCAGCTACTTCTTCTTCTTCTTCGTTGGCAACCAATGTTAAGGCGCACTACCGCCCCCTGGCTCACAGCTCAGTGGATATTTAGATGAGAAAATATATATTTGACACATGTAAGGAAAATACTAATAAAATAAAAATAAACAAAAGAAATGTTCCTTTTAGAAATTCTTTTGCACTTTTTGGCTATATAAAATAGTTGTTTTCTTTAATAATCACTCATTTTAGCAGTAGGATTTACATTAAAAGAGAAAAAAAATAAAGTTTGAGTGAAAATGTACATTTTTTGCACTCTCTGGTCAAATGACTCAAAAAACCCGATTCACTTTGGTGAGTGACTCATTAAAACTCGATTCAGTAAAAAGAAACAAATTTACCATCACTACTGACCTTATTTTGAGTTTGATTCCATAAAAAGTGACAAAAACATTAGTGTCCGTTGTGCCTGGGAAGAAAACTTCTTTTTACAGTGAAAAAACCCCCTTAAACTTCCAAGCAAGCACCGAGTGCGCTACGACTGTAATGGGAAATTCACAGAGAAACTCGCGGAGTCTTCAACTGACCGCTGTGGCACACTTGCACCAGGGCAAACCTCCGCCTACCCCAGTCCTGCTTTACAGGTGAAAATAGAGCAACTAGTCTTTGACTTTATTTATTTTCTGCTGTGTTTTACTTGCATCTATTTGAAAGAGTGAGTGTAAACACAAAAAATATTTATTTTATGTGCTGGAATGTGCAGAAAATAGGTTTAAATGTTAAACAAATTTCTTCCAGTCAGAGAATGTTGCATATAATTTAATTTTTGCTTGATGCATAAAGTTAAAAGATTAAAACTAATAAAACAAGTTTTAAGAAGAGACTTTTCCATTTGATTACATTTTGTATGATGGATTATGCAGAAAAAATAGAATTGGGCTGAAAGATCTATCGCTTTATCCCCTATTCAGGTTGTAAATTGTGTTTTTAAAAAGTAACTAAGTAACTAAGTAATTAATTACTTTTGAAAATAAGTAATCAGTAAAGTAACGGGATTACTTTTTGGAGGAAGTAATCAGTAATTAGTAACTGATTACTTTTTTCAAGTAACTTGACCAACACTGCCTATTAAGTACCTCTTCTTTGATGCCAAAAGTTCTTGACATTTTTCTGTTAGACCATTATTATATTTCATACAATGACTGCATGACTTTCATGTTTTTCAGCTTTACTTTTTATGCGATGCAGGCTTTTAATCTGGTTGTATTGTCATTTGACAGAGTCATGGCTATCATGTACCCTCTGCACTATCAAATGAGAGTGAGCCACAAGCTCATTTGATCTCTGATCGCTTTTTTCTGGCTTTTTGCCGTAACTCTTATACTCGTTGCAGTTGGCCTTCTCACAAGACTCTCTTTTTGTAAGTCTGTCGTTATCCAGAGCTATTTCTGTGATCACGGTCCTATGTATCGTCTTGGCTGCAATGATGTCACCCACAATCGTGGAATTGCTGGTTTGGCACCAATTCTAATTCTTGGGTTTCCACTGGCATTTATCGTAGGAAGTTATTGCTGTATTGGTTATTTTTTGTCAAAAATTTCTACAAATAGAGAAAGAATGAAAGCTTTTAAAACCTGCACAGGTCACCTTTCATTAGTGGCAATTTATTTCCTTCCTATTACATTTGTGTACATCTTTGGGAACGTAATACATCCAAATGCTAGAATCATAAGCCTTTCGATTACCACTGTATTGCCTCCCATGTTAAACCCGATTATCTATGTTCTCTTTGATCTCAGGAGATCAAAGAGTCATTAAAGAGATTGCTGAAAACTCGAGTTACATCTAAAATTGCCACAAAATATTAAAAAAGAATTTAGACTTGAATTTCTGCAGTGTCCTCTGCTATCTGATGTAAAAGGTTTTTTAAAACCTTTTACATTCAGTTTTTTAAAGCTGAAAAGTATTTTCAGAATACTGCATCTTAAGACACAGACATTAGTCTTAATAAAAGACTAATGCACCAGTCTTCATATCAGTCTTCACTGTTAAAAATACTATGTATTTGTCACTGTAAATCAAAATTATTTAAAAAAAAAAGTTTAAAATATGAATCCGAAAATCAGTAAATTCAGATTTTTCTGTGATCAAAGAAATTGTCCTCACTTGTATTTTGTTGGAGTAACCCCTTAACATGTAGATGTTACATCAACTTTAATCAGTGTCACAGTGGCAGCATCACTGTTAGTAAAATTATAAAATCTAAATTATTTTATGTTCTCAGGAAATTAAGGAGCGCACTAATATTGTATGTGTAGGTGTGCATTTCAAAGAACAACCTAAATCCACAAACAAGTGGGCAAGTTTGTGATTTAAAGACTAACACACATTATAGAGGTATATATTGGACTATATTGAAATTATGCTATTAACTTTATTGGAACTCAGAATACTGCAAGTAAGTATAAATAAAAGCGAAAATACGGCTATAAATTAATTATAAATTATAATATAATTTTTTGTTCATACTGATATAGGTTTTGTATGACCATATTAAACTGAAACTGAAAATGCTGCCTGGTATATTTTCTTAAGTCATATAATGCAGTGCAAGCTATTCTTCAGATATCCAAACACTCTCTTCATATATTTTTTACACAACACATGGCCAAAAAAACCAAAACAACAAAAGTTGTGAACTTTGTGTGTGAAGTTTTTGTTATGACTTTATGGACACATAGTATTTCTACTATTAAAAATGATAAAATATGTTATTCCGTATGACAGATTTTAAACATCATTTTCATCACATAAAATTTTAAAATGCATATATTTGAAAAAATAATTTCTTATTTCTTTCGTTTCACTACCATGCCTACCTTCATAAACTGCACAAGTTTACATGCATCTACTAATAATACTAAGTAACAGATTCATAAAATACTAGAGTCTCAATTCAATTCAATTGTATTTGAACAGCACCAAATCACAAAAACAGTTGCCTCAAGGTGCTTTATATTGTAAAGTAGACCTACAATAATACATGCAGAGAAAAACC
Source organism: Oreochromis aureus (assembly GCF_013358895.1). NCBI lineage: Eukaryota > Metazoa > Chordata > Actinopteri > Cichliformes > Cichlidae > Oreochromis > Oreochromis aureus. The sequence goes on from NC_052951.1 coordinate 18,011,405, forward strand.
CAACAATTATATGACTTTTTTTGAGTAACTACCACAACACTGTTATTGAGATGGTGAAACATTTAAGTGTAATCCCTGAATTATGCTTTTGCAGTGAACCAAAGTAGAGCCTATGCAAGTACCATTGGCAGGATTCATGACAACATGTAACTGCATATGGAGGGAGGCTCATTTCAGGTTATGCCATTAGGTTACAGAAGGGTTTGTGGTTATGACATACGTATCATAGTCATAACACTGATTTTGACTAATCAGGATGAATCACTTGTACAGAGGAAAAGTAACAGGGACGTCTGGAAACACATTTAACACATCTAACAGGAGCTCTGCATGTATGGAGAGAGTAGATAGTAATGATTAACCATTTGTTTTTCTAACTAGTGTTTCTAGAGAAATTATTATAAGTAAGTAAGTAAATTAAGTAAAATTTTATTTTATAGCACCTTTCTAGATAAAAGATCACAAAGTGCTTCACACAGGATGACAAAGTATAAAACAAAACAGACAGAGGTTAACAAAATGCAATTCTAAAAGATGTGTTTTTAGTTGTTTTTAAAAGAGGCTACTGAGTCCACCGATCTTAAGCTCAGTGGGAGAGAGTTCCACAGTCCGGGGGCCACAGGGGAAAAGCTCTGTCTCCTTTAGTTCTCAGCCTTGTATGCTGAATAACAAGGAGGCCCTGATCACATGACCTCAGAGACCTGCTGGGGACATAGGGCTGTAAAGTTCAATGATGTAGGCTGGTGCTTGTCCACGAAGAGCTCTAAAGGCCAGAACCAGAATCTTAAAATGGACTCTGAATTCGATGGGGAGCCAATGCAGCTGTATTAGCATCGGTGTCACATGAGAGTACTTAGATGTTTTGGTCAGAAGCCTTGCTGCAGCGTTTTGGACAATCTGCAGACGCTCCAGGGAGCCCTTGCTTAGACGTGTAAATAGGGAATTACAGTAGTCCAATTGTGATGAAATGAATGCATAGACAACAATCTCCAGTTCAGTGCGAGTTACAATAGGGCTCAATTTAGAAATGTTTCTTAAATGATAAAAGCAGGACCGAACCAGAGATTTGATGTGAACATCCAAATTGAGAGCCGGTTCAAAAATTACCCCTAGGTTAATGATAGACGATTTCACAAATGTGGAAAGAGGACCAACAGCTTCATAATTAGGTACATGTCTGTCAGGAGCGCATACAAGGACTTCAGTCTTTCTATTAGATTCTATTATAGAATCTAAATGACCATAGAATTGAAATCACAACTTAATATAAATGAAAAAGAATATTCAACAATAAAGATATCAGTGAAGTAACACCAGAGTAACTTCTCTTGCATGACCATAGTAAAATGAAATTGTGAAAGCTGCTTTCCATTATAATCATTTATTTTTTTAAAGTCGCACAATACCACATGCCACATATTAAACAAATAGGCTTTCAATCACTCTCCTCATATGTACTTCGAGGGCACATAGGCTCCACCAAGAAGCAAGTGGGCAAATCTGCCAGGAGGAGAACACGACCACTCCCTGCAACTGTTCTTGCAGGCTGGCTGTAACAACAGTTGGGGATTGGTTTGTTTATTCTGACTTCATGGACAGAGTATTTTTTGTGTTTTAAAAAACAAAGACCAAAATCTGTATGAGGGGTTTTAAGAATTTTTATTTTATATATAAAACGACTAAATAAATCATTTGAGTATATGCTTTTGTAGCCGGTCTGGCCTGAAACTCTGATTGCCATGTTCTCTGCGTTGTGTTGTGCGAATGATGAGAGGAGTCATCTCTCGCTTTCCCAGCTGGGGTGGGTTTATTTTCCCAAAACTGTTCAAAAAAAAAAAAATAAACTCATTACAGCAACTTCATGTGCACTAGGCTTCTGCATGCATAGCTCTCCTCAGCGGGGCCTCTAGGTGACGGAGGTGCAACATCACAACAAATCTCATTAACAAATCAAACTGCTAAAATACTCAAATATACCTAAAGCATATATAACAAATTAAAATACAATGCATCGTGACCATATGGGTCTTCTGCATGCACACCTTTAAGAGAGGGAGAGAAGAATAGCGGACCACATGAGACACCATCTGCTCCTACGCCCTAACCTGAATTTGGCTAATTAGCATGTTACAAGAAAGTGCTGTACTCGACAGAGAAACAACAATTCACACTAAAACATCCAACAAAACTGTGAGACAAAATGCATAAAGGAACGAGCAGTGTTTGAATCGCTTTTGTTATCTTTAACTGTGTTTAATTGCTCTGTAACTGGGACACTAGCGTATGCTCACCTCTCCTCAGCGGGGCCTCTAGCCGACTGAGGATAATAGCGCCATAAACACAGGAAGTGACTTTGTGAGAAGTCAAAGGTCACACAAACAAAATAAAAACTCCCAAAATACAAATACAGAAAATGAGTATGTATAAATAAACACATATAAATAACCAGTACTGACAAAGCAAAATAACACTAGAGGATTGATCTTTGGTGAAATATAAATTATTTTTAATACACCTGTTACATTTTGTTTTTATTCATTAAAATAGTGCCTTATCAGCTTAGAGTGACCTGCTTACAGGTAAGACCTAAAGTGTCTGGATGTGGGTGGAAAATTTTCCCCTCTGCCTGTGGCAGCATGTCCCTGCTCAGCGGGAGTTTCCATGGCTGCCTGCACAGAAGCTGTGTCAGCCAAAACACTATTGGCCAGAGCAGAGCTATCAAACTCAGGGTGTGATGATTCTCCCTCACTCTGGAGAAAGTGGGAGATATCAGAGGGGGGGAATGTGTATAGGAGGACGGGCCAGATGGCTCAACCTGACAAACCTCTCAGGCAGACCATGTGTGTGCGAGTGGTCGATGATCGCCCTTGCAACACACTTCAGAACATAGCACGTGAATGGGGAACATTCAGCTTCTCCACCTGTGGGAAAGGAAGGGCTGTCAGGCCGCCTATTTCCTGGCCTGCTGACTGACGAGCTGACAGCCTGCACTCGTCTCTCGCCTGAGTGGAGATGCAAGGGCTGGCTGGGGCTTCATTTGTTTTGGGATCTTGAACTGAGTGGGAGGCTGGGTTACCACTTGCGCGAACGTTCGCCACAGGGCCAAAGATGTTGTTGGCTCAATTTTCCAGGGATGGCCTCATCATCCCTCTTCCTCACCTCACATTTCTGCTGCATGGAAGCCAGAGGAGTCCCAAAAATGTTGTCAGGCATGATCAACATGTCCAAGATGTCCTCCTCCTTCCTCTCTGAGAGGTTTTGTCAGGTTGAGCAATCTGGCTCTGTTCCTTTCAGTCATGGTGGACTGAAAGCAGTCTTATTTTGATGGGATTCTGGAGGTCCTGGAGGAGGCCATAGCTAGCCGCAAATAGAGGTGGGCTGTGACTAACTGTTCCATAGGGGGGCATGCAGAGTAAGGCGTGCTTGCCCATGCCCTCAAAATTAAGTGAAGATTCTGTATAGGGCTTCTGCTGCTGAACGGGCAGTCCTTCCAAGAGACAGTTACCTCTTCCGGTAGCTCCAGGAAGACAGAGAGTAACTGCTTTGCTGCCCTTATGGCCTGGGCAATTTCTTCCCCTCTTAACATGATCTGGTGGTCTCAGTTAATACATTTGTCCTAGCGTTTCCCACTGCAAAACGTATTAAATTCAGTTCTTTGTATTCTTTAACGGCCAAGAAAGACACGGCTCAAAGTGGTCTAACTTAAAAAAATTATCTTTAATTTTACATTTTCCAGAAAATGGAGACTTGGCACAGAAACGCCAGCTCAAGTCTGAAGCAGCAGCAGGCAGTCACACACACACACTCCGTTTACCCAGTTCCTCTTTTCTTTGTGTCTTACTTCCTGTGCAGCTTGCAATAACTTCCCCTTTCTGAGGTTTATTGCCAGGGCAACCTGTCACTCCTCGTCTGAACTTAGTTTCACTCTTTCTCTGCAGCTCATATTCTGCAAAAACATGCAGTTTCCTGTCAGCCTGTGACCTAGTCAAGTCTGGGCCTCTCATAAAACAATCTAATCAGCAAATAAGCATTAAGAATATATATTTATTTCTTAACAGTTTACACACGTTTTGCAGTGGGAAGGGGTGGGATTCCATGTTTAAGTTTTCCAAGTTAATGTTACATGTCCCTAGTGTTTAGTTTAGTTCAGTTTTCCCAGTTTAGTCTTAGTTAGTTTTGCTTTAGTTTACTCCTGTCTTCCGTTTGTATCACTCTCCAGTTTTCCAATTAAGTCAAGTTTTGTTTCCACGTGAACATGTTGGACCCAGCACACATTTAGTTCAGCAACAATTTTGATTTTAGTGTCTGTGTTACTCAGCTCTGCGTCATATGGATCTTCTCCACTAGAGAAGAGAAGGGCCTCAGCTGGCCCAGATTGCTATGGCCAACCCAGGTTTTATGGATTGCCTACCGTCTTGAGACGCTGGCTTGCTTGGTTGCAACAGCAAGCCAGCATCACCACCAACGTCATTGTTCTGAAGTGATTAGAGTCGGCAACCTGCGACTCTCCCCAGCGCCATACTCACCAGCTCTATCACTGCCATTAAGTCCTTCAACATCCATGTTGCCGCTGCTGCGGCAAAGCCTCTCAAGTTCTTCCAAGTCCATGTCACCACAGCAACGGACAAACTCCTCGGCAGGCATGTGGTCTGAAGATGGGGAGCCTATTGCCACGGCACCTTTAGTTGGTCCTGGCATCCTCGTTGCCTCTTCCAAGAGGAAGTGGCATCCAGGCAGGTTGCCAGGACCAACCGCTCCAGGGTCTTCATCAGGATGTCAGAGCCACCAGCCTGTAGCTGTTGAGGTCCTTGGGGCGTGAATGCAGATACATGTATTGTTGCACCCCTAATATATATATATTTATGTAGCTACATGTTGGGATAGGTTCTTTGTGAAGGCAGTCTTAAATTTCTTAAATTTCACCATGTAGTTTGAGTCATCATCGGAGACCTCCATGGTGTAATGGCAGAAAGCAGGTAAAACCACTGAACATGAAACCTATATCTCACCTCCAAGAAGCTCAGATACAAACCTGTAGTAGACAGTTCAAGAAAGTAATTATTAATCTACACAATAACTGTCCACTACAGAGCTTTTTGAAATAGTTTTATTTTACTGCATAGCTCAAGGACAGTCCACAGCAATTGGAGTTTTACCAGCTCTGATGGTGTTAAAATGACTAGCTTGTGCTTTTGTTTGTCTAAAGCAGCAAAAACAGCCTCTTGATTTCCACCCTGTGGAAACATCCTGTATGAGTGGCTCTTTCTGTTGCCCCAGTCTTGTTTGCTCCTGGTGTAGTTCCTCCATATTAGCAGGGTTGTGTTTAAAGTGACCCACTATCTTGTGACATTTTGCTAATACATCACTAAACCCAGTATTGGCAAGGCTAACAGTCAAAAAACTGTTGAACTGTACGTGAAATAGTCTTTCTGCATTGTAGTTGGAAAGTTTGATCGCCTGACGCTAACTGTAGCACATTTTCTAACCCCCTATCTTCTACCACTGATAGTGGTCTACAGTTCAGAGCAATCCATTTTGCGAGAGAAATTGTAAGTTTGTCCAATGTTGACTAACTCCTTTTGGTCCTGAAGCCAATCATTTCATCAAGTTTGGGCTGCTGACACCTTTTGTTGGTACTTGAATTGAGGCTTACAGCTCCCACGGCCTCTGTGCTCGCTGCAGGTCCTTTAGTGGTATGCAAACTGCTTTTTGCACAGTTTGCACAAAACCACGCTTTTATCAAAGCTTCTGTCGGGTAGTCTCTTAACTAACTGAAGTCTTTCATTGAACTACCAAATATAAAAATTTGTACTCTCTTTCTGTCCAGACACATGGCAGCACTTATTTAACAAAATAATAATGCAGACATAAGTGTACACATTAATTTTTGACTGCTAGTGAAAATTGTTTTCTTTACTAATTACTCTCTCACTGAACTAACAGCCAGTCCCTCAACATGTTTATACTCCCTGCTCATATTGCCTTCAAATTTGTTTGTTGTTGCACTCAACAACAAACAAATAACAAAACTAACAAAAAAGTATCTTCAAGTATCGAATTGCATTATATTTCCTCATGTCAATATACAGGCCACAAGTAGGGGCGACGTGTGGCCCCCGGGTGTGAGTTTGAGACCCCTGATGTGAGTGAATGAACTTCCAGTTACATTGCGCCCCCTGGTGGATGCACAAGAGATTACGACTAGTTTTCATAAATGCTGCTTGGGTGCATTAACATTCCTGTTTGCACTGTACACGTCACATGCGGGGAATATCATTAAAATCATGGATCAGCCGGCAATGGGTCAATAAACCACCAGGTATCTATTATGGCCCTGTCAGGAATGAGTCTGCCATTTAAAGTGGCTGTATCTATAATTTTATTTTCCCGTACCAGTATGATTATTGTATGATCATATTGAATTGAATGACACTCAGACACCCTCATATATTCTTCTACCAGGGCTTGACTGGGACAAAAACAAAATCAGAACAGGCAATTTTGGTACAGGCGTCCCACCATTATCAGTCAGTCAGGTGGCAACCAATGTGAAGTTGCATCTCTGCTTCAAAAAAATCTTTGAAAAGATTATTCAAACTTTCATTTAATCGATACTTGACTATTGGAACAATCTTAAGTCTTCACATGTCAATCTTTCATTGCTTGGTCGAGCTGGTACAAAATCCTCAGTTATGGCTGAGGTTTGTGTAACCAACTTTAAAGATATAAAGGAGAATTACAGTACAATACTACTTGGACCCTAGCCAGAATCAGAAGAGACCAAATTCGTGTGGAACCAAAGTACTGAGCAGCAATAATGACTCAGACACAATTTTAACTTTAGAGTAGCCAATTTGTACAGGAAAAAGTATAAAAAAAAAAATGACCCTGATTATTAGAAAACAAATGAACAGTGTGCACACTTAACCAAAATAAAAGTACTTGTTGGGGCCCTTTAAGAATTTAGAGCCAACTTTGAAATTCCTTGTAAGTGTAGTGTGTAGGTGTGTCTCTCCTTCGTGGTGATTTGTCCTCAAAGTGGTTGGCTCGCCATCTGTCACGACCTGAATCTTGTCCTGGTCCTCGGACTTTGCGGTCCTCTCCAAAAACCTGTCAAACAATTTACATTTCTAGTCAGTCCATTTTCAGATGCATTTGTTTAAGGTTCAAATGTAAAATCAAAATATTGCATCAACCTCATATATACATCTTAAATTGTTTCGAATCTCACAGTTTCTGCTTTTCTTTTAGTTGTACAACATTTAGTTTCAAGTACTCAAATATTTGTCTGTTCATGTAAACAGTAATTCAATAACCCTTTACTCTAGGTTACTTTAAACTCACAGTGAACTGACAAAAATTAGCTTCAGGGAGGCTAAGAAACATATTTCCCACCATTGCTCTGTTTCACAAAGTCAAACATATTGGTATCGGAACTGCAGCAGCTCCCCGGATGAAAGGTGAGTGGTTAGCCTCTGAGAAACCGAGCTAGCATTAGCATGACCACGACGGTAAGTCTCTACAAGCTTTTATTTTCATCAAAATAACACTCGTCTTACCGACTTTACTTCTATCCTTCACCCAGTCACTCGGCTCCGGACTTCCAGCAGGTAAGTACGCTTTCTTTTCCTTTTCCCCAAACTCTGGGTTTTCCTCTTTTTTGTTCTCTGCATTTCTCAGTCTAAGCAGTAGATACTGGCCCCGTTTCAAGTCAAAAGGCAATTAAATTTAAGTTGCCTATTATTACAAATCACATGTAAATTTGCCTTGTTAGGCTTTAAGATTTCAATGGGATATGACACCCTTTTTTCTTTAACACCCATGTCATGAAAGGTATTCAATTTTATGAGTCAGTGTAATTCTTGTTTTCTTTCTGCTTACCTACCAACTTACCTAATCTTTCTCCCTTGGCATTTGAAGTGTTTACCTAACCTTTCAGGACATTACATCATCCCGCGAGAGCAGTGGCAACAAACAACTCATTAACAGTCTCATTAAACAGAAATTTTCCAACCTAGGGAGTTAAGACTGTTGTGAAGTCAAGTTCATTGAGACTTTACTTTATTACAGTATTTCTGAGGTAAGCTGTGTGATTATATATGTATACAATCTGTATACTCAATCAAGCTATTGTTTGTAGAAACATATATCAGATTTATTATATTTGGATTCCATACACACCCTTCATGTTTTATACCAAATTTATAATGAAAAATATTCTGGATAATACATTGCCATGTTTTTTTCCGATCTATCTCTGCAATTTGTGCCACAGATAAAGATGGATGTATTTAACTGAAACTTGTCCCTCGTATCTGAGCTAGGTTAGCATTTGTCAAAACAAACATATTGTTTCTGAGATCAACACCTTAGATCTACGTGTGCCATAAGTGTGTGGTGAAGAGTTTATGCACTTCAGGATTCAATTAAATCTGAAGTTTATTCAGATCAGGTGTTAAATAACCAAGAAGCACAACATAAAGCGACCCCAAGGTTTCAAGCTTTAACTACATAGAAAACCAGTGAAAAGTAACACTATTCTCCAGTACTTTGATGTTAAAATGTAAGTGGCTGTATGCCATCTTTTTCAGAAACCAGCTATGAAGGAAGGTGTCATAAATCAGTGTACTTCTAGTGCTAGTCCCTAGCCTAGACAAATGAGAGTTTCATCATGTATGGGATCCTAGTGTAAAATCTTTGCTTAATCAAACGTATAGAATGACGTCAGAATGGTTTGAAGTTCAGGTCCAGCGCTGCTCGCCAACATGATGCTGGTGAAAAGTTTGCTACTGCTGGCTGAAGTCAAAGGAACAGAAAAAAAGAAAATAAGAAAATAGTCCATGTGAAAGAAGGTGGAGGTGAAAGCAAGGGTGCTACATGTAGCTTGGTTGGTAAAGGGAGAGAACTGGATGGAAAGAAGACAGGCGGATATTTAGTGTTTGCATGCTTCTAGCATCCACATGCATTAATACGCTGATGGATATATCAGAGAGCAACTTGGGGTTAGTGCCTCAACGATATTTGGCATGTAGACTGTAGCAGATGTGGATCAAACCACCAACCTTCTAATTATTAGCTGACCTGCTATACTTCCTGAGCCAAAGCCACCCATTTGAAATTGTTGTACCAAAAGTATATGAATATTGTTGAAGAGCACTAAGGAGTGTTATATGGGACTGTGAGTTTGCAGCTGGAAATCAAAGGATGATGTTGAAATTTGAGTGTGTATGCCTCACATGCCAAAAGACAAAGAGGAATTCTGGTGTAAAGTCGATGCAGTGGTAGAGTTATCTAGGTGTGCCTTAAAATGCACTCCGAGATAGACTGATAAACCCTGGGATAAATAGGATAACTAGTTTTGTGTTAGTTATGTTGAAGTTGTTGTTTGTGTAGCCGCTAAGGCTGGTAGGTCTAAATATCCCACCCGAAAGTTCTTTCACGTACAAGGACGAGGGGAGCAAGTGAATCAGTGCTCAGGGCACAGAGACTGAGCAGGTCTTAAATACACCATTTATTCCCAAGAAGGAAGAAATTCAGAGTTACAAACACAATTTTAAAAGGACCTTTATGGAATAAAAACATTTTCAGTATGCTAAAATCCCTGCCAACAGGAATAAATATACACTATTCAAAAAAAAAAAAAAATAATAATACAATGTTTCTCATACACTAAAACTCTCCCCCACGGTCCCGTGATACCATTGTCTGGCCACGCTCAGGCAAATGTTTCTTATCTTTAAAACCAGGCGAGGAATTCCTCTTCCGAGAGAGAGACCACGCCAGCCAGAAAACCAAGGAGGAACCTCCTGTCTCAGCCCTGTTTCTTCCTAACGGGCGCGTTGCCACACAGCCCAGCCGCACTCCACACTTGGCCTCTCGATTACTGCAAACACAGCCTCCCTCGTAACACCGCCTTATGCTGGCCGGTCCGTCTCCGAATGACCCGTCGTACCCCACGATCAGGCAGCAGGTCCTTCTTTGCCCACGCTGGCTTGCACGCGTTTTTTCCTTCCAGTCTCTGCGCTCACCCTCTCCTTTATCAAGTCTGTTTGGTGGCTAATAGGCTGCCTCAGGGCATGCCCACACTTCAACAATTGCCTGCTATTGTCTGCCCAGTCCACAGTAGATTAAAATGATATCATGCAACAACACTAAAACATGCAATATATATATCAGGGTAAAACCATGCAAATAAAATCAGTACTGTATGCACCAATATATTACAATCAAAACAACATAAACCCTAAAACTAACACAAATTTCCACTGTGTGACATCTGCATTGTGTTCAGTGCCCTGAACACAAACAAAAAGTAAGCTTTATTATAAAGCCATTCCTCCACTATTTACCTACCATATTTGTTGGACCATAATGTGCACTGGATTATAAGGCGCACTGTTGATGAATGGGTCTGTTTATAAGGCGCATTCAGCGAAACAAAACAGTCAGATAAGTCAAACTTATCAGCTGAATTCAAAGGCGATATATGATGTATCTACTGTACAGGGGAGATTAAAATATTAATGAAAGGAAAGGGAGAGTTTGGCAAAACAGCTGAGTTACATGTAATACATTGAGATATTCCCATAGATCGCAAAGTGTTGCTGAGCCTGTACCTGTTCAACTTGCCTGTTTTATTGGTTTATCCACAATGTGCATGCGCGAACCACCAGAAACAAGCTGCTGCCCTTAGAACTTACAGCTCCAGTCACTGTTAATGGGGTACGACACGCTGTCAGGGGCAGAGACGACACTTTGTTATAGCCACAATGGCAATAATAAAAACGTTTGATGCACATATTAATTCACAGGTGAGGAGCTTTATGACAGAGCAGTGTGAGATTAAAGGAGTAAGATCGCTTTAATTTGAAACATTTTAAGTTATGACAAGGCAAGAAGTGTTTGCCTTGCTTTTCCTGAAGAAACTGCCACTGGTATATATTAAGGGCTGATTGGGAATTAGAAACAGAAGGGAGCCAAGACATGTGAAAACAGTCAGGACAATCAGGGGGAGAGGACATGAAAGAAAAAATAACCTTAATGTAAAACAGGGAGTAATCAAAATAGACTAATAGACTAATATGAATGCTAACACTTAGGATTTAAAGATAAGGAAATGCAAATGGACCAAGGTGTAAACACAAAACAAGAGCGAGGGAGCCGCAAACAGACGCACAGGGATGTAGTTGACTGCAACTCTAATGCCAGACATGAATCAAAAGCTCTTCACTAAAATAGCCAAGAACAGGAACCAGATTCAGCAATGCTACAATGCAATCAAATCAGTCAAACCACAGAACAATGGAAAAAAAAAAAAACAGGAATCCAAAATTTCAAACATTAGAACAGAAAAACTAAACAGAAAACTAAAACTTGAATATATTAATTAAGATATTAAAACAGGAAAGAAGGAGCCCTTTGAACCTTCACAGGTGATATTAAGTATACTGATAAACTGAATTTTACTGAAATATCAAATAAAACCAGCAGCAGAATGACCCGTTTCTACTGTAACCATTTATTTTGTGAACCAAGTGACTGTGACCTGCTGAATGGTTGACACAAGGGAACAGACTGCTGCTATAACTAACATAACACAAAGTTGGTCTGTTCATGTTTGGAGCCAGCCTTCAGAGAACAAAGGTTACATAAGAAGACAGAGCACAGAAAATTATAGAAGATTAACAGAGGGTTATCTAATGGAATTTTTGAACTCAGCTGTTGAGAAAACAGCACCTTTGTGCAATCTGCATATTTTATAATAAGTGGGTTCATTGGCATACCTAATATTAGATATTATTTCGTCTTTCTATGTTTTATTTACATTTTTTCAGTGGTGGGAAACTCTTTAGTGATGATTGTAATAATTTTGGATCGTATGTTGAGAAGTCCTAAATATATTGCAGTTTTTAATCTTGCACTTACAGACCTGTTAAGTAGCTGTGCTTTGGTGCCAAAGGTTCTTGACATTTCTCTGTTTAACCATTATTATATCTCTTACAACAACTGCTTGACTTTCATGTTTTTCTGCTTTACTTTAACTTCAATGCAGGCTTTTAATCTGGTTGTATTGTCCTTTGACAGAGTCATGGCTATCATGTACCCGCTGCACTATCAAATGAGAGTGAGCCACAAGGTCATTCTGTCTTTTGATTGCTTTTTTCTTCCTTTGGCCATCACTCTTACACTCATTGCAGTTGGCCTTCTCACAAGACTTTCCTTCTGTCAGTCTGTGATTATTCAGAGCTATTATTGTGATCATGGTCCTATGTATCGTCTTGGCTGCAATGATGTTACCCCTAATTATATAATTGGGTTTTGGCAATAATTCTTGTTCTTGCATTTCCACTGGCATTTATCGTGGGAAGTTACTGCTGTATCGGTTATTCTTTGTCAAAAATTTCTACATTTAGGGAAAGAGTGAAAGCTTTTAAAACCTGCACAGGTCACCTTTCATTAGTGGCAATTTATTTCCTTCCTATTATATTTGTGTATGTTTTTTGGCCTGTAATACATCCAAATGCAAGGATCATAAACCTTTCTATGACCAGTGTCATGCCTCCTATGTTAAACCCAATAATCTATGTTCTTCAGACACAGGAGATCAAAGAATCATTGAGAAGATTGATGAAATCTAGAGTGCAGGCTAAATTGGAAGTGTTTAGACTTAAACCTTTGTAAGTTTCTATTCTATCATTCTAGTTTTTTTTTCTTTTAAGTTGAATATGTAGGCGAAGTATTTCATCCACAGTATTGCAGTCTTTTATGCAGCCAAACCATCAAGATTTCATTTGGAACAATAAACAATATAACTACTTCATTCACCGAAATGCAAAATGATCTAAAACGTTACTGTCAGAATAAAAACTGACAAAAGACAGCAACAGCCAAGAACTGTAATAATGGACACTTATTCTTGCAAGGGAGCAAAAGCATCAAATACAAGGTTTCATATTAGACTTTGTCAATTCCACCCTCCTTTGCCTTAAAACTCTCACAAAATAAAATTTTTCTTTCTACGGGCTTCTCACAGTGTGTGTACTGTAGTGAGTAGATATTGAGTAGATAATTGAGTAGTATATTGAGATAATGAGTAGACATTTTTTTGCAGCTTATTGAGTGTATCCTTGACTTTTTTTTTTTTTTACTATAATGCAGCTCACACTAATTAGAACATTGTATAACATATTTTTTACCCATCAGTTAAACACAAAAATCTAAAATGTAACAAAAAATTTCCTCATTTGTATTTTGTTGGAGTAACAATGTAACTCAAAAAAAAGTTATAACAAAAAGTAATAATATAGAGTAGCAGCAGTCTTTTCGTTTTTTTGTCTCATTCCTCATTTCTATTACTTTTATGGTACAGGTATAGGCTCTTAATTATTCTTTCTTCTTCATGCATACTGTTATTGTATGTGTGGTTGTGCATTCAAAAGAAGCACCTAAATCCACTAATAGTAGACAAGTTTGTGTTTTAAGTGCTGACCAAGTTTATAGAAGCCTACATGGGACTGTATAAAACCGATGATATAAAATGGGAAACTTCACCTGAGTGTAAATACAAATGAAAATCCAAAAAGTTTAATGTTCTTTGGCTGTACTTCTGTGGGTGTTCTATATCATATAAATACTTCAAATTCAGTTTTCAAAGTCATAGCATTCAATTCCCTATATTTATCCTCCTCATACATCTTACTTGTGACATTCAAGAAGTATGGAGATTAAAGTTGGTATCGGCACGACACCATTCTTGCTGGCTGCCTCCAAAAATATTTGTGAAATGATTTGTTTTCTTGCTGACTTCATGGATATTGGGTATTTGTTATGGAAACAAACATGATTAAGCGAGTAAGTCTGTATAAGAGGATTTAAGAATTATTTTCATCATACTAAAAATAATTATAAAAAAAATACTTGACGATATGCCATCTTATTTACTCCTTAAAATTGTACATTATCAAACTGGCTTATGTGTGCATACGTGTGCATATATATACTTGCAATTTGTTATTTTAAGAAAAAGGATGCTATGGCTTAATCGCATGTTGTAAACATCAAATTAACACTGAATAATATATACCAGTTAAGCCCATAATTATTCATACCCCTGGCAAATTTTGACTTAAAGTTACTTTTATTCAACTAGCAAGTTATTTTTTGACTGGAAATGACACAGGCATCTCACAAAAGATAATAAGATGATGTACAAGAGGCATCATTGTGGAAAAAAATATTTCTCAGCTTTTATTTACATTTGAGCAAAAAGTATCATGTCCAGAATTATTCATACCCTTCACAAACTGTCACAGTCTCTGGGAAAATCCAAAGTTCCATACCATTCCAAATAGTCAAAGCTGTTCTAAAGCATCCTAATTACCCTGATTAATTGGAAATAGCTGTTTTGATCAACTCAACAGGTGAAAAACAGCAGCTCTCTGCAGGTGGTCTGTGGACATTCATGGCTAAGACAAAGGAACTCAGTGAGGACCTGCAGCTGTGCATTCTGGCTGCTCACAAGTGACGAATGGGCTACAAGGCCATATCCAAATGTTTTCAAGTTCCAGTGGCTACAGTGCAAAGTATTATTAAAAATACAAGATGTTCCGCACTGTGGAAAATCTCAGAGGACGTTGTCGGAAGCCAAAAGTGAAACCTGTGCTGGCCAGGAGAATAGTGAGAGAGGTGAAAAAGAATCCAAGGATCACCACCAAGGTCATTCTGGTGAATCTGGGCTCTGCTGGTGGCAATGTCTCAAGGCAGACAGTCCAACGGACACTGTTGGGTTCCACGGATGCAGACCAAGGAAAACGCCACTTCTCCAGGCACTTCTAAGACATGCAAAAGCTCATTTGGCCTTTGCAAATGCTCATCTGGACAAAGAAGAAGGTTTCTCGTCTTCAGTGTTATGGTCAGATGAAACAAAAATTGAATTATTTGGTCACAATGATTTTGCCTTCATTTGGCATAAAAAATGGAGAAGCCTTCAACCCAAAGAACACCATCCCCACTGTCAAACATGGTGGTGGGAACCTAATGCTTTGGGGTGTTTTTAGCCAATGGACCATGGAACCTAATCACAGTAAACAGCACCATGAAAAAAGAGCAATACATGAAGATTCTCAACAACAACATCAGGCAGTCTGCAGAAAAACTT
This sequence comes from Oreochromis aureus, assembly GCF_013358895.1. NCBI lineage: Eukaryota > Metazoa > Chordata > Actinopteri > Cichliformes > Cichlidae > Oreochromis > Oreochromis aureus. The sequence continues at coordinate 18,026,562 of NC_052951.1, forward strand.
GGCCTTGGGAGCCAGTGGACATTTTAGCACGACAATGACCCAAAACATACAGCAAACGTGGTGAAGAAATGGTTAGCAGACACCAACATTAGCGTTTTGCAGTGGCCTAGCCAGAGTCCTGACTTGAATCCAATTGAGAATCTGTGGAGGGAGCTAAAGATCAGGGTGATGGCAAGAAGACCCTCCAACCTGAAAGATTTGGAGCTCATTGCTAAAGATGAATGGGCAAAATGCCTGTGGAGACATGCAAAAAGCTGGTCTGCAATTATAGGAAGCGTTTGATTGCTGTAATAGCCAATAAAGGCTTTTTTCTATTGATTATTGAGAAGGGTATGAATAATTCTGGACATGATACTTTTTGCTAAAATATAAATAAAACCTGAGAAATATTTTTTTCCACAATGATGCCTCTTGTACATCGTCTTATTATCTTTGGGGAGACACCTGTGTCATTTCTGCTCAAAAAAGAACTTGCTTGTTGAACAAAAGTAACTTTAAGTCAAAATTCGGCAGGGGTATGAATAATTATGGGCTTAACTGTATACCAGTTTTGAAGCAAAATATGAAGCCATAAAGAAAGAATCTTTTTCAAGAAAGGCCTTGCCAAATTGAGCATTTAACAAGATGATGCCAAATCACATTCTACCAGTATTGTAACAGCATCACTACAGAGACCAACTCCAGTTATTAAACACTCCTTAACTAATTAAAACATTTGGTACAATATAAAATGTAAGATATGACAAAAGAAGCCCTGAACTCAAATCCATTTTTGAAATTTTTGAAAAAACCTTTTTGAAATTTGTTGTTTGCATGAAATTTGAAAAAAAAAAAAAAAAAAAGCATATATATGAATAAATATATTATAATATATTTTGGAATTTCTGTTGTTATTATTAGCAGTTATTGGTTTGAATAATCAGGTGACTGAACTGAATTTAATGTACATTTTAAACACCTTGCAATTATTGTGGAAAAAACAGGTTGCAGAATACGCTCATGGGATCATGCCTGAAGATAAACATTGAGGGGATCTGCAAACAGTTAAAGCATGCAAGAGCTTCATCATCTGGTGTACTGCATGTGCATAACAAAACCCAGTCAGCCAGTGCTGCCACCTGTCTCATCAGCACTTGGGCAATATAAGCTTGGCAGAAATCTTACAATGGACTTTTTTAACTCTGCACTTGGAAAAAATATCACTTTTTTGCGTCCTGCATTTTTCATTATAAGTGGATTTATTGGCATTCCTAATATCAAATATTATTATGCCTTTCTGGTTTTTGTTTATATTATTTCTGTCCTGGCAAACACAGCTGTCATGGCTGCAATATATTTGGATCACAATCTAAGAACACCGAAATATATTGCAGTTTTCAATCTTGCATTGGTTGATCTGTTAGGTAACTCTGCTATGGTGCCAAAGGTTCTCGATATCGTTTTGTTTAATCACCCCCACATTTCCTATAATGACTGCTTGACATTCCTGTTTTTCTGCTATGTATTCCTTTCAATGCAAGCTCTAAATCTGGTTGCACTGTCATATGACAGAGTTATGGCGATTGTTTACCCACTGCATTATCAACTGAAGGTAACTCACAAGCTCATGTTCTCTTTAATTGCCTCTTTCTGGGTATCTGCCATTACTTTTATACTAATTGCAGTTGGCCTTCTTACAAGGCTTTCCTTCTGTGAATCAGTTGTTATTAAAAGCTATTTCTGTGACCATGGTCAGATGTACCGGCTTGCATGCAATGATTATACACCCAGCTATGTAATTGCTAAGATTTTGCCAGCTCTTATTCTTTGGCTTCCTCTTACAATTGTTTTGTTGAGTTATCTGTGTATCTGCTATGCTTTAGCTAAAGTAGCCACAGTTCGAGAAAGAATGAAGGGCTTTAAAACCTGCACAGCTCATCTTTCATTAGTGGCAATCTATTTCCTCCCAATATTAATCACATTTACTCTAGGCGCAAACATAGAGCCAAATGCCAGAATCATAAACCTGTCTTTGACCTCAGTCTTTCCTCCAATGCTGAACCCTATCATATATGTTCTTCAGACACGAGAAATCAAAGAATCTCTGAGAAAGTTGTTAAGAATCATAAAACGCTACAAAATTAGAAAGGTCAAATGAAAAAAGTGTAAACTTCCTTTTTTCATGTTAGTCTTTTGAGTTAGTGTTTTGTTTATTTAAGGAATGACTATGAAATAAAAAATGGCTGATATGTTGCAGTACTTTGAAACAGAAGTGGTACATTCAATATTCACAGTGCAAATTGTGGTTGATTTTAAAACACATCACCTAGCAAAGAGGTAGATTTTTTTTTTTGAGGATTTGGAAGGTATGTTTCTGTGCATCACATATCTCTGTCTTCAAAAATGTTGTATTTATGTTTTGCCCTATAGTAGACGAAAATGACAATACGTATGTTGCAAATAATCAGGGATACATCATATCTCCATTTTAAAAGGAGTGTTTTCAAATTCAGTTAATGTGCATCAAGTTATGTTAATGTCTCCTGTCAGGGACAACTTGAACTCTTCTGTATTTAATGATGAGCAATTTTTGTGTACCTGACATTATCTTTTGAGCCTATATAGTTTTAGAATTTCAGACTTTGCTTAATATTGTGTGAACGCAATATTATAGGGGGCCTTGAGCCAGCTGTGTACCTCTAATACTTTATTAGGGCCAGCATAGAGAAATAGGCAGCTACACATCACTCATTCACAACTGTGGCCAGTTTATACAGACAGTTTATACACATACACACAGTTTATACAGTACTAGTTACTTTTAAATGTACGAAAAAACCTGGAGAGAACATGCAGAGAGAACAAAGAAACCCCACATTGAAAGGCCCCAGCTGAGGCTCAAACCATCACCTGGTGACCGTATCAGTGACGATCTTTGGTCAAATGTAGGAGTTTCTTTTTAAAAATGTAACTGCAGCATATATTTATTGTTTGAAATATATTTATTGTTGTTCAAACAGGTAAGCATAAAAGCATTTTTTTCTGTGTTACACTTTGTTGTTGTACTTTGTTCTATCAGCTGTCCTCAAAATTGTAACTGTAAAAATACACTTACTGTTTTATTGTCTGCTCTGAGAATGTCAGTACATTTTTGTTTCTTTGCCTTCCAGCTTGTAAATAATTATGTAAGTTCATCAAAAAGTTTATAGTGATTAGAAACTTTTTGATCAATTTTATAGCCAGGATTGATCAGGTGACCCTAGGCCGTCCCTTCGTTGTGCTGCAAAAGGCCTTAGCAGCTGGGGGCTTCTCATGATGCACTGAATGTTATTCTTCACTCACCTCTCCTACTCTGTACACCACCCATATCATTGATTATGATTAATTTCTGGCTCCTCTACACAGCAGGGCTCTAGACTAACTTTTTTGCCATGGGCGCACCGGTGCCTAACTTTAAAAATTTAGGCGTGCCGGCACAAATGTTAGGCGCACTCAAATTTTTCAACCGCATCGCTTAACACCGCAGTTTTACATGTGCACTTTCTTTGGGGGAAGTCCATACAGACAATATTCATTTCTAAATTATTAACTAACAAACTTGTGCTTAAATTGCTTTGTCAATATTGTAGAAAATGTTAAACTTAATCATCATCTTGGCTCCTCTGACGACCTGTTTGCTGCTGCCTGCTGCTGAAAGGCAGTGGGGAGAGGGGACACTTGGGCAGTGCATTTATTGCAGCATATAATGTGTTTTCTGGATACACTGTGCTTTTTCAGCGTTCAGAGGTTGATGGCACCGTGTCAGAGCTGGCTATGAATTTCAGACGGATCAGTCCTTAACTTAACACAAAAGTTATCAATAGTTCTTTTCATCTTTTCTTATTACCCACAGCTACATCCACTTCTGTCAGGCCTAGGCTGCTCACTATAGGGCTGGGTATCATCAATGATTTCTATAATCCATTCGATTCTGGTTCTCAAAGTCCTGATTCGATTCAATTTAGCCTCAGACAGTCAGAAATATTATAATTCTGATCATTTATCAGTACTGATACACATGAGACTTCATCAGAATTGTGAACATCACAGCAGATGCTTTTGTGTCAAAGTAACTGAGAATAAAACACAGAAAAACATGAAGGAGATTTTCCTGGTCTGGCGTTTTATAGCAGATAACCTTAAAAATATTCTGCAATATTCTGCAATTTTGCATAATTTTAAAGTTTAAATTTCTTCAGTATTGAACAGCAGAAATTAGGCTTTCTTGTCCGAGGTCATTTAAATAAAAAAAAGAAAAAGAAAAGAAAAAGACAGCAACCGAAAGCGCTGTAAACAACGGTAGACTGGTGGGTAATAAGCGAATAAATAATGCAGAAAACAGAGATTTGAGACGGGAAACTGTTCTTGAAGTACACAGAGTGAGAGAGAGACAGCTGTGCATGAAGTGTGATTTTTATCGTGGTGGAAGCAAAACAGCAAAAGTAAGAGGGAATTCATGACGACATTGATCAAATGTGAAGCGTAGTTTGCTGCTTCTTTTGCTGCTGGCTCGGCGAATTTTGGTTGGAGAGACAAAACCTGCAGCTCAGAATCAGTGCAAAAAGACGGAAACACAGCGCGGACCCGACGCATCAGAATCGCTAAGCTCCGACAGCATGTCCGTGTTCAGGCCGTGGGGTCCGCTCTGTGTTTACGTCTTTGTGTGGAATCCGTTAATGAATTGATATCGCTTTATTCAAGCTACTCACCTCTCTCTTCCACCTGCACTTTCAACTGGACCACGGCCAATCAGAGAGGTCCCGCCCCTGACTATCTCTGATTGGTTTAGTCCACGATAGGGGCATAATGTGTGTCTGTTGTTGACCACATGGAGAGTTGCAGAGATTTTTTTTTGTTTTGTTACCCGAAAATATTTGGTCGCACTGGTGCGACCAAATATTTTTTTTTTAGTCGCACCACTGAAAAATTTGGTCGCATTTGCGACCAAATTGGTCGCACTCTAGAGCCCTGCACAGTATGTATTTTGTAGTGTCTCCCTCCCCTCAACACTATCTGGTCGCGACAAATGGCTGCCCCTCCCTGAGCCTGGAGGTTTCTTCCCGTTAAAAAGGAGTTTTTCCTTACCACTGTTGCTGAGTGCTTGCTCACAGGGGCTCGTTTGATTCTTGGGGCTGGTACAGTTGTAGCCACACCTGCCGTCCCAGAAGCGAGGCTTCCATATCGCACCATCGGCCCCTCTGGCTATCACCAGTAGGCGTTAGGTGAAGTGTCTTGCCAAAGGACACAACGACCAAGACGGACAGAGCTGGGCAACCTTCCGGTTACAAGATGAGCTTCCCAATCCCCTGAACCACGATTGCCCCCATGGTTCAGAGAAACATAATACACTCCTTCCCGTACCACTGTGCTGGAGCATGATGTAGGGGACCACCCTCCAATCAAACAGCATGACTACTGGGTGAATCCCACTAAACGTGCTCTTTTCCAGACAGAAGTTTCTTATCTGCTGGAAAATGGTCTTGCTGTTCCTAGCTCTAGTGCATGGAGTTTCCCGTGTCTCCTAGTGCCTAAAGCGGATAAAACCCCGCAGTTTTGTATGGATTTTCTGAAGGTGAACAGCGTGACCAAACCTGACTCCTATTCTCTTCCCAGTATGGAAGATTGTGTCGATAGGGTCGGTTCTGCAATGTTTGTTACTAAACTGGACTTGTTGAAGGGCTATTGGCAACCCTGTGCACAGCCTGGATTGATTACAAGAAGGCCTATGACTCAATGCCCCATGCCCACACCTGGATCCTGGAATGCCTAGAATTGTACAAGATCAACAGGACCCTAAGAGCCTTCATCAGGAACTCAATGGGGATGTGGTGTACAACAGTAGAGGCCAACTCCAAGCCCATAGCACAAGTCACCATCAAGTGTGGGATCTACCAAGGAGATGCTCTGTCCCCACTGCTGTTCTGCATAGGCCTGAACCCCCTCAGTGAGATCATTAACAAGACAGGCTACGGATACCGACTACGAAACGGAGCGGTTGTCAGCCACCTCCTGTACATGGATGACATCAAGCTGTATGCAAAGAGTGAACGAGACATCGATTCACTGATACACACTACCAGGCTATACAGCAATGACATTGGAATGTCGTTCGGAGTGGAGAAGTGTAGTCAGATGGTAACAAAGAGAGGGAAGGTAGTCAGAACTGAGGGGATTGAACTACCAGAAGGCAACATTGCAGACTGTGACAAAGTGGCTAGGACAGAATTCATTTGCCATTTGTCACTTGCATATATTGTTATTTTGTGTTCTGTTATCCTATAGTCTATCATAATGCTTTAATGTAAACACGGCACATGTAACCTTGGCTCTACATACTATCCCGGGTCTGTTTGTGGTAGCATTGGTTATATTCATTTCATCTGTGCAAATGTACTGAAAACTAAATGTCACTTCTTCATTAATTGGTTTGAATCTTTCATTTGTTTATGTAGTTTGGTTATACTTACCATTGTGTGTTCCTTTGAGCAGGTCCTATGTGTAACACGGGTATATGGGAAGGGCCGCCCCAGTACTTCCTGATTTTATAGGATATGATGTCATTGATCATGTCAATTGGGTATAACCAAATGAAGGGTTTTTTCTTTTGTGTAAAATTGTTTATTTCATTTAAAATAACCTTATGAGTCAGATTAAGTGAAGAGATTGACTTTTCAAACTGTTTAGTTGGGTGAATGAGTTTAAGCGGAAAAATGATTTTATTCCTGTTTCTTTGTCTAGACTGTGTTATTAAGGCTACATTCACACTGCAGGTCTTAATGCTCAATTCCGATTTTTTGATCAAATCTGATTTTTTTGTCTGCTTGTTCACACTACACATAAAATGCGACATCAAACGCTCTCCAGTGTGAACGCTCAAAGCGGCCCGCATGCGCAAAAGAAGATGTCACACACAACTCGCTCTGTTTAGACCCAGAGCAAACAATATTGTTTGACTGATTGCCCTTAATATAAAGACTTCGGACTTTATGTTTCCAGATTTTTGCTTTAAGTTATTTTGTTATTTACATAATAATGTAGAATGATCCTTTTGCTGTTTTAGAGGAGCGGTGCTTCAAAGGATAGTTGCAGATTTCTGTCAGAATCTGCAGAAAATACAGTAAAATAAAATGTTCACATTTCTCCAACGTTGTCTTCCCAACAGTTTCACCGGATGGTAGGAAATCGTTCGCAATGTCCTATCGGGCGCTTCTCCGGCGCTGATAATTGCCGTCTGTCTTGTGTCAGTGACGTAAAAGACGGATTTAATGCGACTTGACCGTTCACACAGCAGTCGCTTTCTAAAACATCGGATACGTATCGGATTCAGTACCACATATGAAAGTGACCCAGATTGGATTTGAAAATATCGGATTTGTGCCGTTAACACTGTCATACCAAGATCGGATACGGGTCGCATAGGGGCGAAAAAATCGGATTTGATGCGCTTTCGCCTGCAGTGTGAACGTAGCCTTAGTCTACCCTGTTTTCCCAATGGTAGAGGTTAATGAGATCCAGGTGTGAGTGGAATTCTATATAAAGCAGGTGAGATTTTGACTGCCAGGTTCTTATGTTTTGTGAAACAATTGTTGAAAGGCGATGCCAGAAAATAAAGAACACTTAAAAGAAACATGAACAGTCTGCAGATGCTGTCTTCCTATCATCTTCCATGCTGCTCATGTTATACTACTTCACACAGACATAGAGGACAGTTACAAGTACCTGGGGATCCCGCAGGTGAATGGGAACCATGAAGTGGCCGCTAGGAAAGCTGCAACCACCAAGTACCTGCAGAGGGTCAGGCAAGTCCTGAGGAGTCAGCTGAACGGTAAGAACAAGATCCGGGCCATCAACACCTACGCCCTGCCCGTGATCAGGTACCCTGCTGGGGTAATAGGCTGGCCAAAGGAGGAGATAGAAGCCACTGACATAAAGACAAGAAAGCTCCTGACCATGCATGGAGGTTTTCACCCCAAGTCCAGCACCCTGAGGCTGTACGCTAAGCGGAAGGAAGGGGGCCGAGGACTGGTGAGTGTCAGCACCACAGTCCAGGATGAGACAAGAAACATCCATGAATACATCATGAAGATGGCCCCAACTGACAGCGTGCTCAGTGAATACCTCAGGCAGCAGAAACCCAAGAAAGAGGAGGAAGGCGAGGAACCATCATGGAAGGACAGGCCCCTGCACGGTATGTACCACCGGCAGATAGAGGAGGTGGCTGATATCCAGAAATCCTACCAGTGGCTGGACAAAGCTGGACTGAAAGACAGCACAGAGGCACTAATCATGGCAGCACAAGAACAAGCTCTGAGTACAAGATCCATAGAGGCTGGGGTCTATCACACCAGGCAAGACCCCAGGTGCAGGCTGTGTAAAGATGCCCCAGAGACAATCCAGCACATAACAGCAGGGTGCAAGATGCTAGCAGGCAAGGCATACATGGAGCGCCATAACCAAGTGGCCGGCATAGTGTACAGGAACATCTGTGCCGAGTATAACCTGGAAGTCCCAAGGTCAAAATGGGAGATGCCCCCAAGGGTGATGGAGAATGACCGAGCTAAGATCCTGTGGGACTTCCAGATGCAGACGGACAAAATGGTGGTGGCTAACACACCGGACATAGTGATGGTAGACAAACAGAAGAAGACGGCCGTGGTGATCGATGTAGCAGTTCGAATGACAGCAATATCAGGAAGAAGGAACACGAGAAGCTGGAGAAATACCAAGGGCTCAGAGAAGAGCTCGAGAGGATGTGGAGGGTGAAGGTAACGGTGGTCCCGTGGTAATCGGAGCACTAGGTGCGGTGACTCCCAAGCTAGGCGAGTGGCTCCAGCAGATCCCGGGAACAACATCGGAGATCTCTGTCCAGAAGAGCGCAGTCCTGGGAACAGCTAAGATACTGCAAGGGACCCTCAAGCTCCCAGGCCTCTGGTAGAGGACCCGAGCTTGAAGGATAAACCGCCCGTAGGGGCGTGCTGGGTGTTTTTTTATATATATATGTATATATATATATGTATGTGTGTGTGTGTGCGTGTGTGTGTAATTCTTAAATCCTCTCATATAGACTTACTTGCTTAATCATGTTTGTTTCCATAACAAATACCCAATATCCATGAAGTCAGAAAGAAAACAAATTATTTCACAAACATTTTGAGAGGCAGCCAGCAAGGGTGTGTATGAGTGTTTGAATGTTTTATTAAATAAATAAATAAATAAATAAATAAAGGGAATTGAATGCTATGACTCTGAAAACTGAATTTGAAGCATTTATATGATATAGAACACCTACAGAAGTATAGCCAAAGAACATTAAACTTTTTGGATTTTCATTTGTATTTACACTCAGGTGAAGTTTCCCCATTTTATATCATCATTTTAATACAGTTCAATGTAGGCTTCTATAAACCTGGTCAGCACTTAAAACACAAACTTATCTACTATTAGTGGATTTAGGTGCTTCTTTTTGAATGCACAACCACACATACAATAACAGTATGCATGAAGAAGAATGAGTAATTAAGATACCATAATAGTAATACAAATGAGGAATGACGAGACTGTTGCTAGTCTATTTTATTTTATTTTATTTTATTTATTTATTTTTTTTACATTTTTTATTTTTTTTTTTTTTTAAATTTTAAGATTTTTGTGCTTAACTGATGGGTAAAAAAATGTGTTATTCAGTGTTCCAATTAGTATGAGCTGCATTATAGTCAGAGATAAACTCGGTGCCTGGAAGTACACCCAAGTTGCAAAAAAATGTGATCATATTATACTACTCAATTATCTACTCAATATCTATTTACTACAGCACACACACTCATAACTGTACCCGTGAGATACCTGTAGAAAGAAAAAATTATTTCGTGAGAGTTTTAAGGCAGGGAGGGTGGAATTGACAAAATCTAATATGAAACCTTGTATTTGATGCTTTTGCTCCCTTGCAAGAATAAATGTCCTTTATTACGGTTCTTGGCTGTGGCTGTCTTTTGTCAATTTTTATTCTGACAGTAACGTTTTAGATCATTTTGCTTTTTGGTGAATAAAGTAGTTATATTGTTTATTGTTCCAAATGAAATCTTGATGTTTTGGCTGCATAAAAGGCTGCAATACTGTGTATGAAATACTTCACCTACATAGTAAACTTAAAAAGAAATAAAATTGAATGAAAGAATAGAAATCGGGAACTACAAAGGTTTAAATCTAAACACTTCCAATTTAGCCTGCACTCTAGCTTTCAACAATCTTCTCAATGATTCTTTGATCTCCTGTGTCTGAAGAACATAGATTATTGGGTTTAACATGGGAGGCAATACAGTGGCAATAGAAAGGTTTATGATCCTTGCATTTGGATGTATTACACGCCCAAAAGCATACACAAATATAACAGGAAGGAAATAAATTGCCACTAATGAAAGGTGACCTGTGCAGGTTTTAAAAGCTTTCACTCTTTCCCTAAATGTAGAAATTTTTGACAAAGAATAACCAATACAGCAGTAGCTTCCCACGATAAATGCCAGTGGAACCCCAAGAACAAGAACTATTGTCAAAACAGCAAATATATAATTAGGGGTAACATCATTGCAGCCAAGACGATACATAGGACCATGATCACAATAGTAGCTCTGAATAATCACAGACTGACAGAAGGAAAGTCTGGTGAGAAGGCCAACTGCAATGAGTATAAGAGTTATGGCAAGAAGCCAGAAAAAAGCAATCAAAGACAAAATGAGCTTGTGGGTCACTCTCATTTGATAGTGCAGAGGGTACATGATAGCCATGACTCTGTCAAAGGACAATACAACCAGATTAAAAGCTTGCATAAAAATTGAAGTAAAGCAGAAAAACATGAAAGTCAAGCAGTCATTGTAGGAAATATGATAATGGTTAAACAGAAAAATGTCAAGAACCTTTGGAACCAAAGCACAGCTACTTAACAGGTCTGTAAATGCAAGGTTAAAAACAGCAATATATTTAGGACTTCTCAACATGTGATCCAGTGTTATTACAATTATCACCAATGTGTTTCCCACCACTGCAAGAATGTAAATAAAACACAGAAAGACAAAATAATATCTAATATTAGGTATGCCAATAAAACCACTTATTATAAAATATGCAGGTCGCACAAAGGTGATGTTGTTCTCGGCAGCTGAGTTAATCAATGCCATGTAAAGAGCTTCTGTTAATCTTCTATAAATCTCTGTGTTTTATCGTTTGTTTAGGGAGCCTCTATTTTGTGAAGCCTAGCTGGACATAGAATCAGGGCAACACTGTGCTCTGATACTTATAGCAGTGCTCTTTTCCCTTGTGTCAGCTGTAAGCAGACCTGGGTTCACAAATGTTATTATTGGCCCATTTGAAAAAAATAAAATAAGTCTGCCTCTTCTCTTCTTGATAGCTACATGCCAGTCTCATAATTCATATTTACTGCTACTTGGTAAGGTTTTAGAAAAGGTTGTGGCCAAGCAGCAGCAATAAAGGTATCTTGATCATTTTCAATCTGGCTTTGCAGACCTCATTTTACAAAAACAACCATTTGCAGAGTCCATTTCAAAGTCAGCTGGTTAACTATTTTATGATAGCAGAACGCTTCTCAACATTGTTAATATGTTTTTTTAACCTGACCTGCCATGGCCAACTGAGATACTGCGCAGTGCGGTCAACAGCAGGGGACGAGACGCTTGTAGGTGCAGAACAAAGAAACGCCAGGAGACACGTTCTGGCGCATCATGCACTATTGCCCAGCATTTTGTTGGTCAATGCACTGCCATGGGAGAACAAGCTGGACAACATAAGGGCCAGAGTTACTTTCCTGAGGGATTGTAATATGTGCTTCACTGAGACAGGGCTGACCCCCATCTGTGCCAGACCATGCCATAAATCTGTCGGACTGATTCTCAGTGTTCTGTAAGGACAGAACGGGAGAGTTGAACAAAACCAAAGGTGGAGGGGTGTGTCTCATGGTAAACAGAAATTAATGCGATGCCAGGAGCATTTCTGGCAAGAGACTTTAATAAAGCAAACCTCAGAGAAGTTATGCTGAACTTTTACCAACACATTATGTGTCCGACAAGGGGAGAAAGAATTTTGGGCCATTGGTACACGCCATACAAGTAGGGCAACAAAACTGTTTCACATCCAAATCTGACCACAACCCCATTTCCTCATTCCTTAGTATAAACAAAACATACATATTGATGAGGTAGTCACGAGGAGGTGAAATGCTGGTCTGCCCAATCAGAAGCTAAGCTACAGAAAGCATTTGAACACGTGAACCGGAAATGTTTCGGGTTATCAATGACATTAGCGAATTCTGGAAGTAACAGCTAGCTTCGTTAGCATGGCAGCAGGGAGATCATCCTTTCTGTAAGAGTCAAGATACTTCCAAACCAGAAACCGTAGTGGACGGATTGATTGGCACTGCAGTGAACACTAGGACCGCCACATACAATGCTGGTCTCGCCACTGGCAATATGAGCGCCTAAAAAGTGGCTTTGTATAGTAGTGAGAGATGCCACAGGTATCGGGAGTGCGTGGAGTCTCACTTCCACCAGGGTGACACACAGAGCATGCGGCATAGACTGCGCAACATCACAGATTACAAAGCCAAGGACACCACGACAATCAATGTTGATTCTTCATTTACCAATGAGCTGAACGAGTTCTACGCCCGTTTCAAGGTTAGCCAGGTGGCTAGTGCTAACTACAGCCCGACAACAGGACGGTGACGTCAGCACCGAGGAACAGGTAATCAGCATAGTGGAGCACGGCGTCCGGCGGCATTGAGGAGAGTGAACACCACGACAGTGGCGGAACAGACGGCATCACTGGCCATCTGCTGCATTGCTGTGCTGACCAGCTCGTGGGTGTATTCACTTATATCTTCAGTGACTCCCTGGTAAAGTCCGTGGTCCCCACATGCTTGAAAATATCCTCCACTGCTCCGTGCCCAAGAACAACAAGCCAGACTTTAGGACTTAAGAGCCATCTATGTGCATGTGTGTTGACTTCCTCACTGGCAGATCTCAGGTGGTGAGGGTGGGTAGGTGGGTCTCTGACAACATCACTACCAACATGGGAGCACTACAGGGGTGCATACCCTCGCCACTGGTGTATTCCTCTAAACTTCTGAGTCCAATACCATTGCTAAGTTTGCTCCATCAACAATCCTATTTGGATGAGGTGAAGAACCTGGCATCGTGGTGTCAGGACAACCACCTCCAGCTGAACATCTGACCAAGACCAAGGAGCTGGTGGAGGACTTTATGGGTCATGGGTCAGCAGTGAGTCTATCGTCAACGGAGCTCCAGTGGAGTGGGTACTGCCCTGAAGTATCTAGGTGTTCACATTGCCTCAGACCTGACATGGTCTGCTTGCATTGAGGTCCAGTCCAAAAAGGCTAGGCAGCACCTGTACCATCTCCGACAGGGATGGGGTCTCTCAAATGATCCTTAGGACTTCCTATTCAGGTGCTGTGGAGCACATCCTCACACAGAACATACTGGTATGGGAATAGCTGTGTTCATGACCAAAAACTCTTCAGAGAGTGGTCCGTGCGGCAGACCACTGCTGCAGGTCTGTTCTCCCTTCCCTACTGGACAGTTACCACAGGAGATGTTGGTCCTGTGCAGTTCAGATATTAAAGGACTCGTCCCATTCCAGTAACAAACTGTTTCCACTTCTGCAATCAGGCATAAGGTTCCACACTATCAGGACAAAAACGAAGAAATTCAAGAAGCCCTTCTATCCTCAGGCCATCTGAGTCCTAAATCAGAACATGCCCCCACTCCCCCTCATAGCATCACCATAAGGGTCTGCAACACAACCTTATTATCATATTCTTGTCATATTTCATAATTCTCACTGTCAAATTTCATATTATATCTGATTTATTATTACATCACACACTGCTACACTTATCATACTGCTTCACTGCTTATATTACTCTGGTTATACTGTTCACATTACTCTGGTCACTCTTTTTACATTACACTATATTACTCTGGTCACTCTGGATAGCATAGTGGTTAGACTACACGCCCTACACGAGCAGAGGATCGTTTGATTCCGCCTGGGCGCCTGTATCCAGTAAGGGTCCTAAGGCTAGACCCCTATGCTAAGCAAGCCTACCGCAGACATGAGCGAGACACATAAATATGAAAGCATGCCGGGCTCGGATGTCGCCCGGATCAACAAGGTCCACGTCAGGTGTTGAGGAACCAGGGCACCCTGACGAGAAGTGGGCTACTGGAAGAAGAAGTGGGCAAGAGACGAAAACAGGGTGTTGTTGGAATGCTACTGCGCAAGTAACCCTGGTGCGGAGGAGGTTAGCCAACTATCGGAGTTGCAGAAAGGCGCGATGAGGAAGGTGCCTAAGAAGTACAGGAAGCTGTCCATATCTGTCCATATATGAGGCCTTGGAAACTGCCAAGCAACGACTCACAGCCTTGGCCAGCCGCTTGAGGAGATACACCAGCTGTTCTCCACGGAACCAGCCAAGGTGTACTCTCAGTGGCAGGGGAACAATATGAGAACAGCACCACCAAGAGCATATGGGAGAAGGACGCAACCCATAACGGCAATGCTCAGTGGCTAGTGGTTCTGAGGGCAGACCACAGCGACCTCCCTGAACAGGGTCCAGTAACCATCACAGTGGCAGATATCCAAGAAAGGGTCTCCAGTATGAAAAGTTGGACAGCACCAGGCCCTGACATGGTTCACGCCTACTGGCTGAAGAAGCTGACTGCACTCCACGAGCGCCTGGCAGCACAAATGAACCAGCTGCTAGTTGACAAGAGACACCCGGAATGGCTAACCGAAGGCCGGACGGTCCTGATCCTCAAGGATCCCAAGAAGGGACCGGTCCCATCCAACTACCGACCAATAACCTGCCTCAGCACCACGTGGAAGCTCCTGTCAGGCATCATAGCGGCTAAGATGAACAGGCACATGGGTCAATACATGAGCGAGGCACAGAAAGGGATGGGCAAGAATACCAGAGGCGCAAAAACACCAGCTACTGGCAGACCAAGCAGTCAGCCGAGACTGCAGGACCAGACTGACCAACCTGTGCACAGCCTGGATTGATTACAAGAAGGCCTATGACTCAATGCCCCACGCCCACACCTGGATCCTGGAATGCCTAGAACTATATAAGATCAACAGGACCCTGAGAGCCTTAATCAGGAACTCAATGGGGATGTGGCGGACAACACTGGAGGCCAACCTCAAGCCCATAGCACAAGTCACCATCAAGTGCGGGATCTACCAAGGAGATGCTCTGTCCCCACTGCTGTTCTGCATAGGCCTTAACCCCTCAGTGAGATAATTGACAAGACTGGCTACGGATACCGACTACGGAATGGAGCAGTTGTCAGCCACCTCCTGTACATGGATGACATTAAGCTGTATGCAAAGAGTGAATGAGACATCGATTCACTGATCCACACCACCAGGATATACAGCAATGACATCGGAATGTCGCTCGGGCTGGAGAAGTGTAGTCAGATGGTAACAAGAGAGAGAAGGTAGTCAGAAGTGAGGGGATCAAAATACCAGAAGACAACATTGCAGACATAGAGGACAGTTACAAGTACCTGGGGATCCCACAGGCGAATGGGAACCATGAAGAGGCGGCTAGGAAAGCTGCAACCACCAAGTACCTGCAGAGGGTCAGGCAAGTCCTGAGGAGTCAGCTGAACGGTAAGAACAAGATCCGGACCATCAACACCTACGCCCTGCCCGTGATCAGGTACCCTGCTGGGGTAATAGGCTGGCCAAAGGAGGAGATAGAAGCCACTGACATCAAGAAAGCTCCTGACCATGCATGGAGGATTTCACCCCAAGTCCAGCACCCTGAGGCTGTACGCTAAGCGGAAGGAAGGGGCCGAGGACTGGTGAGTGTCAGCACCACAATCCAGGATGAGACAACGAACATCCACGAATGCATCACGAAGATGGGCCCAACTGACAGCGTGCTCAGTGAATACCTCAGGCAGCAGAAACCGAAGAAGGTGGAGGAAGGCGAGGAACCATCATGGAAGGACAGGCCCCTGCACGGTATGTACCACCGGCAGATAGAGGAGGCGGCTGATATCCAGAAATCCTACCAGTGGCTGGACAAAGCTGGACTGAAAGACAGCACAGAGGCACTAATCATGGCAGCACAAGAACAAGCTCTGAGTACAAGATCCATAACTTATGTCTAAAAATGTATTGTTTCATGCATCGGTTAAAACACTGGACTCCAGCTACATGACGCGCATTACATAACCCAAATGGCATGACTGTGTACTGGAGGAAACTGTCCGGAATTACAAAAGTGGATAACTTTTGGTTAAAGGAATTTGCCAGTAACCTTTCAACATATCCAGTTTAGTAATAAATGTGGCAGGTCCAATGTCATCAATGCAATCATCGAAGAGAGGCAAGGGGTATCGTCAGGAACTGTCACAACATTCACTTTACAGAACCGTGGACTCCAATCAGCTTTAATGTCCAACAAACATGGGGACCTCTAGGGGCTAAAATGGGTATGGCTAGTCTATTCCTAACTAGATACTAGTCTTTCTTTTCATAACCTCTCTTCTGATGGGATTGACACTCTATGCACGTAGTTTAATGGGTGCAGGATTGGTAAGAAGAATGTAATGGGATATCAAACTCGTCTTGGTAGGAATATCCCCAAACATACACCGGAAGGACAAAATCAGGTTCTGAATGTCTTCAGCCAAGTGACAGGTGAGACAAATAGTGGGGCAAGTGAGACAGAATCTCACTATTACTTAGTCTCGTACCCTGTGACACATCTTTGCGCAGGACCGCATCCTCCTCACTGCTTTCATTGGCTATCTCTGAAGCTATGCATGCTACATTAATGCACAAAAATATGTTGGCTAAGGTTACTCAGAGGTTAAAGGTGAAGCTGATCAAATAACATTTTATGTTTCTGCCTTATTTTTAAAGAAGAAAACTGCACTTTATGTTGAAATTGGTAATATTATTATTATAAGACAATACCATTTTGAGAATGTACTTAAAGTACTTAAAATAACGCTTTATTTTTAAGGGTTTTCTCTGGATTATATAGGGTATGTATTGACGCGACTGGGATGACCCCAACCTTCCTAAGGACCTTCTCCAGGCCTGGAATGAATGGGAGCAGGAACTGCCCCAGCTGCAAACCATTTCTCTAGCTCATTGCTACACCAGCTCCAGCATTGATTTGAGCACCTGCCAACGTGACATCCACATATTTTGTGATGCCTCTGAACGGGCCTATGGATCAGTGGCTTACCTGAGGAGTGCGGATGCTAGTGGCACTGTGGAAGTTAAGATAAGATAAGATGACCTTTATTAGTCCCACAGGTGGGAAATTTGTTTTGTTACAGCAAAAGTGCAAAGTTATGTAGCAGAAATGAGAAAACACTGGAATGCAATAAAATAAAATACTATATACAATAGAATAAAATAGAATAGAATAGAATAGAATAATATATACAATAGAATAAAATAGGAATACAAATGCTATATACAACTGAGTAAGAAAATACAAAAGTACAACTTCGTTAGAAGGAGAATTGTACAAGAATTGCACATATAGCATATAGAATTGCACATATAGCAGTCTTATTACACGTGTGAGGGTTTGATCAGCTGCAAAAGTCTTTGTTGTGGAGTCTGACAGCAGTGGGGAGGAAAGACCTGCGAAATCTCTCCGTCCCACACCGTGGGTGCCGCAGTCTCCCACTGAAGGAGCTGCTCAGTGCTGTCAGAGTCTCTTGCATGGGGTGGGAGATGTTGTCCAACAGGGATGACAGCTTAGCCGCCATTCTCCTGTCATGCACCACCTCCACTGGGTCCAGAGGGCATCCTGGAACAGAGCTGGCCCTTCGGATCAGCCTGTTCAGTCTCTTCCTGTCCCCAGCAGAGATGCTGCCGCCCCAGCAGACCACACCATAGAAGATGGCTGAGGCCACCACAGAGTCATAGAAGGTCTTCAGGGCCCTCTACTCCAAATGACCTGAGTCTCCGCAGCAGGTACAGCCTGCTCTGCCCTTTCCTGTAGAGGGCAGTTGCCTTCCTCACAGCACGTTCCAGAGTAGCGTCCCGGAAGCAACAGACCATACCCCGCTTGGAATTACGTGCTGCATTAACAGGGGCACAGCTGGCACAGGTGCTCAATACTGAACCTACAGTCATCAGCTGGGTTGCTGGTTGAGTCGAGATATCTCCAGGCTGCCCGGTCTGTCAGGTCCTGTACCTCTGCCACCCGTGTTCCGACAAAGACTTTGAATCGGCACGTGTCTGACTGTAGCCATGTTAGTATTGTGGTAGAATCGGTCCAATAGGTGACATGGCGAAGCGAGACATCTGTCAGACTTAAGTGAGTGAAGCCGCTGGTGCCGAGGTCCTCCATTCCATTTCAACCCACCAACTTCCCCCTATTTTGGTGGTTGCTGGGAGAGAGAGATCCGCTCCTTGTTGCAGGCTGTGAAGACAACCTTAGGGGCACAGACTCTAACTGAGGAGGTTCTGCAGACCCTCCTTGCCGAAGTTGAGGGTATTCTGAATTCAAAGCCCCTGAGCTATGTTTCCTCAGATGTAGCTGATGTAGATCCTGTTAGTCGGAGAGTAATGCTGCTGCAGGACTTGTGGACTTGAGTTGAATTGGATTAAGGTGGGCAAGTGTGCGTTCATAGAACAAGTAAGTCACATTGGGAACATATTTTATTTCTCTTGCTGTTAATGTACCAATGTAGACATCTGTTACTAGGGTTGCCAACTCCTGAAAAATAAATAAAGGGACACCTCGTGGCCAGGGCCAGGCAACCCAGTTGTCTTCACCCTTCCCAGTGTGGTGAATTTTACAGCTCTTTTTTTTTTTGTGTGAAATTATTTTTTAACCATTTGGCTTGAATTTGATTTAAGTAGATGCATATTCTTTGTGATATGAACACATGGGAAACAAATGATCATTTAGCCATTTATTTTTAGCTCAAATTGACAACATTAACACAATAAAACAGGTCTTTTTCTTTAAAAGAACTCTGTCCTGCTTAACTTAAAATTATATAAATTAATAGAAAACAATAGAAAGAAAAGCATTCTTGTAACAGTGCACATTTAGTGCATTTAGTGCAATTGGCTTCAGTTGAGGTATTATTTCAGCTGTTCTAATGCTAATCAGCTGCTCCTGTTTGTAAACCCACTTGTTCCCATGATTACACATCATGACTCATCATCATTATTCATCTATGTATTACTTTTTATGTATTAGCCATCTATTTGTTGTAATCATCTATCCTTGCAGTTGTTTATTACACAAAATAAATTATATTATCACACTTCTGGCCACATAGTGCTGATATTCACTGCACATGCCCATATTAACCTTAATAATAATAATAATAATAATAATAATAAATTTTATTTATGAGCGCCTTTCAAGTCACCCAAGGACACTTTACAATAGGAAGACACATAGTAAAACAATGGCAAAATAAGAACAATAAAACAAAAGCACAAGATAAAATTAACAAACAGTGGATTCACAGTGAATATGCAGATTTGAACAGATGAGTTTTGAGTTGGGATTTAAACTGGGGAGAGAACCAATGTTTCTTATTTCTGGGGTAGGCAGTTCCACAGCCTGGGAGCAGAGCAGCTGAAAGCTCTGCTTCCCATTGTGGTGAGGCGGAAGGAAGATACAGCAAGCTGGATAGAAGAGGAAGATCAAGTGAACGGACAGAACAGGTAGTGGTTAACAGGTCAGAAAGGTAAGGAGGAGCGAGGTTATGAATGGCCTTGAAGGTGAGCAGAAGAAGTTTGAATATTATCCGAATTTCACAGGGAGCCAGTGAAGTTCCTGAAGAACAGGGGTGATGTGCTGGTAGGAGGGGTTCTGGTGATAATGCGAGCAGCAGAGTTCTGAAACAGTTGAAGCTTATGGAGGGATTTTTGGGGAGACCATGCAGAAGAGAGTTGCAATAGTCAATACGGGATGTAACAAGACTGTGGACAAGAATGGACGTAGACTGGGTGGAAAGAGAAGGAAGTAATCTGTTAATATTATGTAGATGGAAGTAGGCAGAACGGGTGAGATCATTGATGTGAGATTTGTAGGAAAGTGAACTGTCTAGGATGACACCAAGGCTCTTAACCTGAGGAGAAGGGAAAACTGTGGAGTTATCGATGGTGAGTGAGAAATGGTTCGCCTTCAGAAGGTTGGATTTGGTGCCAATAAGGAGGATCTCAGTTTATCCTCATTGAGCTTTAAAAATTTGAGGTAAACCAGGATTTTAGCTCGGATAGACATTCTGAAAGGGAGGAAGGTGGGAGGGAGGAGTCAGGTCTGCAAGAGAGGTATATAACTGGTTGTCATCAGCAAAACAGTGAAACTGGAGATCAAATTTGCGGAAAATGGTACCTAGAGGGAGGATGTATATTATGAAGAGAAGAGGGCCTAAGACTGAGCCTTGGGGTACACCAGAGGTGACGGGGAATAGACGAGGCGGAATGATCTTAGTTGAATAAACTGGGAACGGTTGAGGAGATATGATTGAAACCAGGCAAGGGTGTGTCAGAGATGCCGAGAGAGGAAAGTGTGCTTAGAAGTACAGAGTGAGAAATGGTGTCGAAGGCTGAGCTCAGATCTAAAAGGACGAGAATGGTGAGAAGACCAGAGTCAGCTCCGATTAGAAGATCGTTAGTGACTTTAAGTAAAGCAGTTTCTGTACTGTGACATGAGCGAAAACCAGACTGAAATCTCTCAGAGATGTTATTATTAACCAGGTGTAAATGAAGTTGAGCTGCAACCACTTTTTCGAGTATTTTAGAAATGAAGGGTAGATTGGAAATCGGACGGAGGTTGTTAAAGTTGTTGGGATCTAAAGAAGTTTTTTTTCAGTATAGGAGTGACTAGAGCAGTCTTGAATAAGGAGGGAACGATACCGGTGGTGAGAGAAGAGTGAATGATAGTAGAGATGAGTGGGAGTAAAGAAGAGAGAGAGATTTTACAAGCCCGTGGGCATGGGGTCAAGATGACATGTGGCAGGCTTTGATTTACATATGAACTCGGAAATATCAGATAAATCAGGAAGATGAAAAGTGGAAAACGGCTTAAAAAGGAGAAAAGGTTCTGGAGAGAGGGTAGACACAACATTTGATCTGAGTTGCTGGTGGATGTTATTGATTTTCGTGGTCCAGAACAGCATCAAGGAGTTGCAGGTTTCAGAGGAATAGAAGTGTGGTGGTAAAGCGTTGGGGGTTGAATTAGTTTGTTAAAACTGAAAACAGAGTCCTTGCATTACAACTCATAAGAGTTGATAATACCAGAGTAGAAGCTTTGTTTGGCCTTGCTGATGGAGTCTTTATACTGAAGTACATGGTATTTATAGATTTCAGAATCAACAGTTAAACCAGATTTCTTATATTTACGCTCTAGCTGCCGAGCTTTGGCCTTCAAAGCTCGGAGGTCAGAGGTAAACCAGGGAGCAGAGCGAGTGAAGGAAACAGTGTGGGTTTTACAGGAGCCAGAGAATCAAGGACAGTACGTAGACAATTATTATAATATAACGACAAATCATCAGGAGTGGAATAGAAGTCCGAATCTGAACATTGTCCAAACTGGTAGTGAGAATGTCCATATCAATGTTCTTGATGTTGCGGATTGAGATGAGACGGGTTGGGTTGGTAGAAGAGCAGCAGAGAGTGAGGTTAAATGAAAGGAGGAAGTGGTCAGTTATGGGGATTTCAGTAGCAGAAAGATTCGAGGGAGTAAGATCAGAACAGCAGACCAAGTCCAGGGTGTGTCCTTTAGAGTGAGTGGGAAAGTCGATAAATTGTTTAAATTCAGAGCCTTCCAAACAGGAAGAAAAGTTTCTGGTGAGCAGAAGGTCATTATTGTCCATGTGAATATTGAAATCTCCCACCAAGATCACATTTGGGGAGAGAGATGAAAGATGGGTTAGTAGATTAGCAAAGTCACTGAGGAAGACAGGGTTAGGTTTGGGGGCGGGCGGTATACAGTAGCTATGATGGTGGGAATGGGTCCAGTCAGTTCACATGTAAGGACCTCCAGAGAACTAAAGGTACCAACATTAACTGGCAGGACTTTCAAGTGCTGGCGAAGGAAGATCACGAGACCACCCCCACGACCTGAGCAGCGGGGTTTAGAAGAGTAAACAAACCCCGGAGGAGTAGATTCATTTAGCTGAGAAAAGTCATCAGGTTGTTGCCAGGTTTCAGTTAAGCAAAAAAAGTCAAACTTACGGTCAGATAGGAGGTCTTGGATGAGAGGTCCCTTATTTGTCAATGAACAGTATTTAGAAGACCGAAGTTGAGTGGAGTATTTTCTTTTTGCTAATCGCGGTGGGCGCCCTGGGCAGGTGGGCTAGAGATCGATGGTTGACAGCCCGATCAGGGTTACTGCGATGGCGTCGAGTAGCAGACCAAAACGATTTAGTTCCATTGGAGTTATGGAAAATCCTGCGGGACCCGCGATGGATGTATCTCCGGCGAGGCTGGAAAGTGATGTCCGGGTGGTAGTGGAGCTCTGCTGGCGACGGGAGCGACAGCTGCCCGTGAAGGCGGAGGAGCTCAGCAGCTGAATAGCGGAGCAGTCCAGCCGTAGGATGGTAGACGCGTCAGGAGAATCCAAAATACTGCCGACCAGTTCAGGAACATCTTGGCCTACATCTTAACCAGAGGGTTTAAAAAAAACAAACCAATATTTACATACCATATCTGCTTCTGCCGTGGCCTGGTGGACAAAAAATTGGTTAAGGGTTCCCCGAGCTTTCACGCCCCTCATGTTCTTCATTTGCCCACCATTAGAAGCATGCCTATAGAAAAGTGCGCCGCACACAGTGCAGTGCTCTTTATAGGTGTTATCCTGCACTTTTCCAGCCAGGTGTTTTCCTTTTCCCATTCCTCCCTGTACTTTTGCAGCCTTTTTTTTTTCGTTCTCTGAGGGAACAAACATTGCTGGTCTAATGCTGGGCTTACACTGTGCGATTTGTGGCCCATTTTGAGCCGATTTTTGAGTCGTGCGACCGATTTGGTGATCGGCCCGATTTTGGCCTTCATCATGCATCGTGTAGTATACGTGGGGTAACGAGTGATTAACACCAGCTCCCGATCATCAATCGCTTTCGTGAGGGTGTCACCGCAGCCGCTCACACTGCTCACGCCGCAAACACGTAAATGTCGGTGCAAAACACGGAGTAAGTTGTTTCAGTTATTGTGGAGAGTTAATGTTCCCAAAGATTTTACCTGATGGAGTTACTAAGTTAGCATACGAATCAGTTCTTGTTTATGAACCCTGCATACGCACGGCGGCCTTTGACTGAGTAATTGTAATTGTAATTGTGTCCACTAGAGGGTGGTGTTGACTCACAAATGAAGGAATTGGCCTAAATCGATTATGATTCTGTGTTTATGCCATCCTGTTATGGTATTTTACTCTAAGCTCAGCTTCTGGTATCTGGAACTGTCCCTTTGCAATCTGGTATGGTGTTCTCTGTGATACTGAAGTATGAGAAATGCTAGACAAGCAAGAGAGATGTTTATGTTATTTCTTATTTGTATTGACTATGTGCACGAGAAAATGCTAACTTCCTGGTTTGAGGCCGGATGTGGGGTTGCACATTTCCGGTAGCTTTACTTTGCGGTAAATCGCTACTGCGAAGATATACTCCAAAATCATGTCCAAAACTTGAAAACGGAAAGATTGCATTAAGTTCCAAAGAGCAGAAGGTGGGAACACTCACCACTGTTGTGTCACAAAAAATCTAATGATAGATTTTGACGTTTAACCACTTAAGCCCCACGCCTCGGTACCGGGGCAAAAGGAGGAGATCACGTTTAATCGGTTATAACGCGGGTTGAGAAATATAAGTCCAGACATGTGTGGTATCCACAGAAACCTCATAATCTCAGCTAAAATGTCATATAAACCATTTCTACAACCACCAAACACACCGAAAATAAGCCGCGATTAAACGAGCAGTTACGTAAATGCGCAGAAGTCCGCTAAACAAACAAAACCGAACCAGAAATTCTTCAGATTTCATGTAAGTAACCGATTAAAGATAGGCTGGTTAGCTCCCAGAGCTATCACTGACTCCACACACAAAGTTTCACCACGATCAGACCAAAATTCACTGAATTAGCCGCAAAAGAAGACCACAAACACACACACAGCGGCGCAAATGCTCTAAGACAGAAATTGGCTTACTGTCCCGATTATTTTCGCCGGTAGCCGGTAACCACGTGATTGACGTTTAAAGAGTTTAGATCGATCGGTTGTTTGCATCACTCAACACAAGCAGAACTGCATCACTGCAGCATAAGACACATCGTCCACATTCAGAAGCACATCTCTGTATAGTGACTGGTCTTATTCTTTAAACAGGCAAATGTTCAGCATTCAAACTACAGGTGAACAACAGTCACAGATGTTTCCGTTATGTCCACACCTACACAGCATGTTAACAAACCGTGAAAAAAGCCACACAAAAAATGAACGATTGCTGGTGAGGGTTTCTATACATTAGTATGTATGAAGGGTATGTTGTGACTTACCTTCTAAATTAAAAAGTGCAGTACTGGATGTCCACGATGTCCACGCATCAAAAAAATAAAATTGGCTACTTGATTTCACCTATCGTTGGTTATTTTTTTGAACATAACACCCGCAATAAACGAGGGACAGCTGAGAAATATAACATTTGAATCCTTTTTCTCTTTTGCTCTGAGGCGTGGGGCAAAATATCGACAACTCCATGAACATCATTTACAGTTATATTGGGTAAATGACCAAGACATCTATAGAAATGTAAATCGACGCTTAATTCATTCATTTGGTTAACTTCTTTTGGACATTAAACAGGGCGCGAATAGGACACCGGAAACAAAGCTCCCCACAGCAGTTTTTGCACCGGAAGTAGCATATGCTAACGTGCACATAGTCAATTGCAGAACCACATCCTTACTTGGCAGAGAGAGTGTGTGTTCGATGTGGGCTCGTGGCAAATAAAGTTCTTCCACTCTGACATCATTCCCCGTCTCTGACCGGACGTTATTACCAGGGAACAGTACCGAATCACATTTCAGAGATAGTGGTCCAGGGCGTCCGCTATAACACCTGTATTACATTACATCAAAATCTTGTTGGACAGTCTAAGACTAGCTGGGTCTGTAAAATGAGTAATATGAATTCATATTAATCAATGTATGTTCTCATCTGCTCCGCTCATGTGTTACTAATTGGATGTATTCTAATTTTCTCCATCTCAATTCTAGTAAAACTGAGGTTCAAGTGCTCGACCCAAACATTCAAAGTTAGCCAGTACATCAGTGCCCTCGCTAATAACATCTGGTTAAATCATCTGGTTAAAAACCTTGGTATCCTTTTTGATACCAAGATCAACACTTGAATTTTGAAAGTCATATCTCAAAGGTTACTCAGTCTTGTTTCCTTCGTCTGAGAAAAATTGCAAACAACAGCCCTTTACTGTGAGTCTATCATCTTGAACTTATAGTACACACTTTAATTTTCTCCTGTGTTGATTATTACAATTCACTATTAACGTACATCTCTCAGTTCTTTCATAGCTCATCTTCAATTAGTTCAGAACGCAGCAGCAAGGCTGCTAATGAAAACTAGCCAGCAGTCCCATATTAAACCTATCCTTGCTTCCCTTCACTGGCTTCCAGTGAAGTGTGTACCCTATGCACACATGCACACACATGAGGAGAGCAGTACACAAGAGAACAGAGCACTGCTATCCGGTTGTTCAGTCTGGCGTCACTGGCCGTGTCTGGGCCTAAACTCCGCTGCAGGTCCATATATCAAACGATCACTGTGGCATTACTGAGAGAGTTGAAAAACTGTCTAAAGTCTTTCATCTTTAATAAAATGATCAGTGTTCTGCTCTACCAGGTGTAACAATTGAGTTTAACATCCAGGCAGGCATCCATGAAAATGGAATTTATGACATTTAACGGCGTTAGAAGTTAGCAGGAAGTTAGCTCGCTAGCTTCTATCTAAATACAATATAGCATGTCCTGACTGCGGGGTTTTGGAAAAAAATTCAAACGTACAGCTCTGCTATAACTTCCAACATAAATGAAGACAGAAAACTAAACAGCAGTGACGTTTGTAGGGTTACTGAAGTTTGGCTAGCTGGTATATAATGATGTGCTACGTGACCGCTAGCGACACTGCTATGTTAGCATAACATAAACAAGCTAACTTTTTTCCACTCGATAAAAGTTAACGTGAGTGTTCTCGGTGGTCAGGAACAAATGTAATCGCATGGCAGGATGCTGTAAAAGGACTAAACTTCAGCCAGGAGAACAAGTGAGATAATCCATCCACAATACGAGGTTAGTGATTCATATACTGCTGCATGGGCTGTGCTGTAGTTACATCGTAAGGTTTTAAAAACTGAGCTTAAATAAATGATTAGCAGTAATAAAAGCCGAGGGAGGTCAACGGTGATCACTGACTGTTTTAGGAGCTTTTTGAGATTAAATAGAAGAAAATACAAAACATTAAACATGTTAACAACACAAAAGCCATATTAAACGCAGACTACTTTAGGCCTGGAAGTAGGATTCGTCACGTCATCACTGAACAACCGGATAAGTATCAGAGCACAAAGTTGCTCTGCTTATATTTGTAGCTAGCCTTCACAAACTAGAGGCAGCCTACACAAACAATAGAGTACAGAGAATTATAGAAGATTAAGAGAAGCTCTTTACATGGCATTGATTAACTCAGCTGCCGAGAACAACATCACCTTTGTGCGACCTGCATATTTTATAATAAGTGGTTTTATTGGCATACCTAATATTAGATATTATTTTGTCTTTCTGTGTTTTATTTACATTCTTTCAGTGGTGGGAAACACATTAGTGATGATTGTAATAACATTGGATCACATGTTGAGAAGTCCTAAATATATTGCTGTTTTTAACCTTACATTTACGGACCTGTTAAGTAGCTCTGCTTTGGTTCCAAAGGTTGTTGACATTTTTCTGTTTAACCATTATTATATTTCCTACAATGACTGCTTGACTTTTATGTTTTTCAGCTTTACTTTATATGCGATGCAGGCTTTTAATCTGGTTGTATTGTCCTTTGACAGAGTCATGGCTATCATGTACCCTCTGCACTATCAAATGAGAGTGAGCCACAAGCTCATTTTGTCTTTGATTGCTTTTTTCTGGCTTCTTGCCATAACTCTTACACTCATTGCAGTTGGCCTTCTCACCAGACTTTCCTTCTGTCAGTCTGTGATTATTCAGAGCTACTATTGTGATAATGGTCCTATGTATCGTCTTGGCTGCAATGATGCTACCCCTAATTATATATTTGCTGCTTTGGCAATAGTTCTTGTTCTTGGGTTTCCACTGGCATTTATCGTGGGAAGCTACTGCTGTATCGGTTATTCTTTGTCAAAAATTTCTACATTTAGGGAAAGAGTGAAAGCTTTTAAAACCTGCACAGGTCACCTTTCATTAGTGGCAATTTATTTCCTTTCTGTTATATTTGTGTATGCTTTTGGGCGTGTAATACATCCAAATGCAAGGATCATAAACCTTTCTATTGCCACTGTATTGCCTCCCATGTTAAACCCAATAATCTATGTTCTTCAGACAGAGGAGATCAAAGAATCATTGAGAAGATTGTTGAAAGCTAGAGTGCAGGCTAAATTGGAAGTGTTTAGATTTAAACCTTTGTAGTTCCCGATTTCTATTCTTTCATTCAATTTTATTTCTTTTTAAGTTTACTATGTAGGTGAAGTATTTCATACACAGTATTGCAGCCTTTTATGCAGCCAAAACATCAAGATTTCATTTGGAACAATAAACAATATAACTACTTTATTCACCGAAAAGCAAAATGATCTAAAACGTTACTGTCAGAATAAAAATTGACAAAAGACAGCCACAGCCAAGAACCGTAATAAAGGACATTTATTCTTGCAAGGGAGCAAAAGCATCAAATACAAGGTTTCATATTAGATTTTGTCAATTCCACCCTCCTTTGCCTTAAAACTGTCACAAAATAAATTTTTCTTTCTACAGGCATCTCACGGGTACAGTTATGAGTGTGTGTGCTGTAGTAAATAGATATTGAGTAGATAATTGAGTAGTATAATATGATCACATTTTTTTGCAACTTGGGTGTACTTCCAGGCACCGAGTTTATCTCTGACTATAATGCAGCTCTCGCTAATTAGAACATTGTATAACATATTTTTTACCCATCAGTTAAGCACGAAAATCTAAAATGTCACAACAAAATAAAATAATAAAAAATGTAAATAAAATAAAATAAAATAAAAAATTTAATAACATAGAGTAGCAGCAGTCTCGTCATTCCTCATTTGTATTACTTTTATGGTACAGGTATAGGCTCTTAATTACTCATTCTTCTTCATGCATACTGTTATTGTATGTGTGGTTGTGCATTCAAAAAGAAGCACCTAAATCCACTAATAGTAGATAAGTTTGTGTTTTAAGTAGAGATGGCACGATACCACTTTTTTATGTCCGATACCGATACCGATATCATAAATTTGGATATCTGCCGATACCAATATGAATCCGATATAGTGTGTTTTTAATCAATAAAACTGTTTTTTAATATCTTGCTGCATTTTGTATAAGTTCATACTCAAGTTTAAATAAACAATAACACTAAAGCTATTCTGTTATACCTGTATGTAAAAAATACACTGCACCCAAAATATTTCATAGTTCAGCAACACTGATCAATCTAATAAACTTAAACCTACTCCATCCTCCCTATTCTGGTATTTTAAAGAGTATTTAGCAGAAATATTAAGCAACCTAACTAATAGGGTTGCAAACTCCCAGCAAAAAAAAAATAGGGAACCACCCCACCCTCCACCTCATGATGCTTAATCGATGTAATCAACTTTAATTTGATGCAGGGTGAAAAAAATGCACAGAATTAAATTATTTTTCAAGAATAATTAAATAGATTCAACATCTTTCTTCAACAGAATTGCAGACTGCACAGATGGTACTTTCCAAACGGAAAAGTACTATAGCTTACTAGGGTATATTAGACTTAACAGTTACTATATACAGTAATGGACTTCTATACATTTTACATCAGATTAAAACTTTGGGTGTAAGATTCAGATAATTATTTATTAAAAGCTAGACATTTTAAATGAGAATAAGAAAGAAAAGTATGTCTTTGTGCCCCTTTTCCCTGTTAATGCCCTATCGGCCCCCTGGCTAAACTTTGCTAGATCCGCCCCTGCACAGTTACCAGCCGTCAGCTACGTGAAAAGGATCCTGGTGTAGAAAGTAATATTAAATAAAAATTCTAACAGCAGCTTATCAAGTTTAAACGTGCTGCTGTTGTTCAGTCGCTGGTTTCCTCTTTCTGGTGCAAAGTGGGCCAAAAAAACAAAGAAGAGAGACGGACTCGCGACAGAAAAGCCGATCAGCTGATCATTAAGCAGTTTCACGATTGAAGTAGCAGCAGGAAGGTGAGGGAGGAAGAGAGAGCAGTCGCTCCATATATCGGTTGTTAAGTTTAACATGGGAACGCTTTACAAACATTCAGAGATGAACTTACACACTTGCTTTACTTCTCTCTGGATAACTTCCTCGGAGATGAAATGCTGGTTTGGTAGCGAGGCTACAAATACACACAGCCGCTCTATCACGTGACGCATACTGCTCCGACGTGCTACGGTTATGAGCCGAGTTACGCCGTCTCGCAAGTTTTGTGAGGTGGTTTTTTATATTTAATGTATCGGATTACATTTTTAATTTCTCACCGATATCCGATCCAGTAATTTACGTCAGTATCGGACCGATACCGATACGTAATATCGGATCGGTCCATCTCTAGTTTTAAGTGCTGACCAGGTTTATAGAAGCCTACATTGGACTGTATTAAAATGATGATATAAAATGGGGAAACTTCACCTGAGTGTAAATACAAATGAAAATCCAAAAAGTTTAATGTTCTTTGGGTATACTTCTGTAGGTGTTCTATATCATATAAATGCTTCAAATTCAGTTTTCAAAGTCATAGCATTCAATTCCCTTAATTTATTTATTTATTTATTTATAAATAAAACATTCAAACACTCATACACACCCTTGATGGCTGCCTCTCAAAATGTTTTTTGAAATGATTTGTTTTCTGTCTGACTTTATGGATATTGGGTATTTGTTATGGAAACAAACATGATTAAGCAAGTAAGCCTGTATGAGAGGATTTAAGAATTACACACACACACACACACACACACACACATACATATAGTCTTCTTATTATTAGCAGTTATTAGTTTGAATAATCAGGTGACTGAACTGAATATAATGTACATTTTACACACCATGGAAATATTGTAGGAAAAACAGGTTGCAGAATACACTCATGGGATCATGCCTGAAGATAAATATTGAGGGATCTGCAAACAGTTAAAGCATGCAAGAGCTTCATCATCTGGTGTACTGCATGTGCATAACAAAACCCAGTCAGCCAGTGCTGCCACCTGTCTCATCAGCACTTGGGCAACATAAGCTTGGCAGAAATCTTACAATGGACTTTTTTAACTCTGCACTTGGGAAAAATATCACTTTTTTGCGTCCTGCATTTTTCATTATAAGTGGATTTATTGGCATTCCTAATATCAAATATTATTATGCCTTTCTGTTTTTGTTTATATTATTTCTGTTCTGGCAAACACAGCTGTCATGGCATAATATATTTGGATCACAATCTAAGAACACCGAAATATATTGCAGTTTTCAATCTTGCATTGGTTGATCTGTTAGGTAACTCTGCTATGGTGCCAAAGGTTCTCGATATCTTTTTGTTTAATCACCCCCACATTTCCTATAATGACTGCTTGGCATTCCTGTTTTTCTGCTATGTATTCCTTTCAATGCAAGCTCTAAATCTGGTTGCACTGTCATATGACAGAGTTATGGCGATCGTTTACCCACTGCATTATCAACTGAAGGTAACTCACAAGCTTATGTTCTCTTTAATTGCCTCTTTCTGGGTGTTTGTCATTATTGTTATACTTATTGCAACTGGCCTTCTTACAAGGCTTTCCTTCTGTGAGTCAGTTGTTATTAAAAGCTATTTCTGTGACCATGGTCAGATATACCGGCTTGCATGCAATGATTTTACACCTAGCGATATAACTGCTTGGATTTTGCCAGCTCTTATTCTTTGGCTTCCTCTTACAATTGTGTTGTTGAGTTATCTGTTTATAGGCTATGCTTTAGCTAAAGTAGCCACAGTTCGAGAAAGAATGAAGGGCTTTAAAACCTGCACAGCTCATCTTTCATTAGTGGCAATCTATTTCCTCCCAGTATTAATCACATTTATTCTACGTGCAAATATAGAGCCAAATGCCAGAATCATAAACCTGTCTCTGACCTCAGTCTTTCCTCCAATGCTGAACCCTATCATATATGTTCTTCAGACACGAGAAATCAAAGAATCTCTAAAAAGTTAAAGGGAAGAATCACAACACACTACAAAAATAGAAAAGTCAAATTTAAAAGTAAGAATAAATTTGGCATAAATATTTTACCCCTTTGTTTATTTAAGGAATGCATATAAAATAAAAAAATGTTCAAGTATGTTTAAGTACTTCCAAATAGAACCCAAATTACAAATGTCCCACTTCACGGGCAATGTGCTTTGATTTTAAAGCACATCATGTAGCAAAGATTTGTGATTTGTAATTTTTAAGCAACTGTAATTGTTAATGTTAGGACCAACACAGAGAGATATACAGATACTTATTCACAACTATGGCCAGTTTATGAACGTGAAAGTTTAGGAGTTTATCATAAATAAAATAAAATAAAATAAAGCCTGTTGTGAAGTCATGCACAAACAGGAAAGCACGGAAAGGTGAAAGATTAGATTCAAAGCAGGGACCTTTATGCTGTGAGGTGATAGTGATAACTAATCACATTTATCTTTAGCCAAATGTAAGGGTTGCCTTTCTGAGATGTATGCATTGCAACATGACATATGGTTGTTGTTGTTTTTTTTCAAAGGGAGATTCAGTAAAGCTACTATATAACTACAGAAATACATTTTAATGACTGTTTAAATAGATCATTTTCTGCTCTGAGAATATGTCAGGAAGCCTTCCAACTTCTCTTTCTTCCAGCTTCTATGTGGATATGGGCAGCCTTTGATTAGTGTTTCAAAGAACGTCCAACCAAAATGTAAATATAATGTAAAGGACTGACTAAACTGGTAGAAACCCAGAAATGTTATTTTTTGTGGCAAATAAACTGAATCATTGTGTAGTGACCCGACTGAGTAAATTCTACTTATAACAATATGATCACATGGTTTGATTACAGTGGGAACACAGGGCTACTAAAAGTGACAGACCGTGTGGTTACATTTTAACATTGGTTCTCTGAGTGAAGACATTAACAGGCCAGCTTTTGAGCTGCTCCTCATGGTCACGTGCTGGTGTTTTATAAGCAGGAAATTTTTGAGTCCTTAAGTTGAGACTATGATTCGTATGCTTTATATTGATGAGAAAATTCGTATTCTCTCACTAATAAATTAAAAAACATTGGTGAAAATAAGTTTAAATAGCACAGGAGGAATCAGCAGTACTGAACAGGCCAATTGCTATCCGGTAATCAAGTTACACTGTAGGGTTTCTGAGGGATTTGCAGTTAGTAGTAGCTATGATGTAGTTTTCCTGCTAAAGCATAAATCCCCAGTAACAAACCACCCAAAGTGTAAACTCAAAGTGTAGACTCTGCACACTGGGTACTCTTCAAGGGGTGGAAAAGAAAATCTCGCCAGTCTGTACAAGAGCAAGGTCTAACCAAGTGTGTTAGCTCACATACTGTAATAAGTAATTTGCTGGTAATAGAATCACAGTCAGTCTTCCTGTAACAAAGGACAAAGAAACATAAGCAAAGGAAACAATAATCCTGGGAGACTACTTACAGAAAAATGCCTAAACATATAAGGTCAATGGACAGAAGGTTGTAACTTATACAAAACACTTGCACTAAGAACACTTGAGTACAACACATGCTGTACTCACTAACTGTACTCACAGATTGTCTATACCTCCTGAATCAAATCATGTTATATGTACTAGTGTCCTTAAAGCTGGATGTGACTGATAGTGAGCAGGCTCAGGGTCGCTATTGCGGGGACCCAGTATTCATGGAGTTCTTGGTAAGCTGGTGAAAGTCACCCCACTTCGGGGCTCCATTATTATACTGGGGGACTTTTCTTGGTCAACAACAGTGGGGTGTGATTGGGAGGAGTGTCCTACACCCAGTCTGAACCTGAACATATTGTCCATGACAAACAACATGCTTAAATATAAGTGTGTTTATACCTGTAAGTGCACATATGCAAGGGCGCCCTAACTAAAAAATAAATAAAAATAAATAAATAAGTAAATGGAAGCGTACAATTATTCATTTTCTGTGCTGCTGTCACTCTCACCTGGATGGTACTGGTGGCATAGCGAGAAACATGTTTTTCAAAAAAAATATTTTTCCACTACCCTTTATACCATCCAGCCATTTCTGCCAAGTGAGATTTCCAGTACAACAGTGGAATATGCCACCTGCAGAAATCTTCTGATGACACTGCAGTGGTTGGGTGCATTAAGGGTGGGAAGGAGTCTGAGTACAGGGATCTGGTGAGGAAGTTTGTAGAATGGTCCGAAATTCTTTCTGAATTTCAGCAAGACAAAAGAGATGGTGGTAGACTTCTGGAGGAAAAAAAAAACCTGTGAGTTGGCCCATCACAACATCATGGGTGAAGACCAATCACACCTGCTCCACTCCAAACTTCCAAGCCAGTGCACAACATCTGTCTATCTTTCCATTCCAGCCATCCATCCTCTTCTGTCTTGTGAAAAATATTTTACCTTTGATGAGTCTTTTAACATATGTTAGCTTTTACCATTATTGACTGACTTCTGTTAACTAAATTTGCTACTTACGAGCTTATTGACACAAAGTAACAGTGCCCAACAACAAGCTTGGCAGGACAGCAAAGCCGGTATTTGGTAAGCTTAGATTAATATCAGGAGTAGAAAAAGGGTACACATTTTTCACTAAGTACCCAGCTTTTAATTCATCCAAAACAACATGATGTTTAGTTGTATTGTCAGTCTGAGGTTGACCAGCATTCAGAAAAAATTCAGGATAGCAGGATGGCAGTCAGAAAATATTAACCATTATGTAATATTCCTATTAGTTAAACTGTCTGCACAAAGCTGTAACCATATGGTTTGATGTCATAGGGAATGCAAAGTGGCTATAAGGGACAGAACACAAAGGTGCTCTGCTTCCATTTGGAGCCAGTCTTAACTAAACAAGGTTTGCCCAAACAGAAAATAAAGGACATTAACTTTAACCTTACAAGATTAACAAAAAATTCTACAAATGGAATTTTTTAATTCAGCTGTTGGGAAAAACATCACATTTGTGAAACCTGCATATTTCATAATAAGTGCATTTAATGGCATAGTTAATATTAGGTATTACTTTGTCTTTCTGTGCTTTATTAACATTTTTTCAGTGGTGGGAAACACACTAGTGATAATTGTCATAATTTTGGATCATACATTGAAAGGTCCAAAACATATTGGAGTTTTCAACTTTGCATTTACAGACCTGTTAAGTAGCTCTGCTTTGATGCCAAAGCTTGTTGACATTTTTCTGTTTAACCATCACCATATCTCCTACAATGACTGCTTGGCATTCATGTTTTTCTGCTTGGCTTTTTTTGCAGCACAGGCTTTTAATCTGGTTGTATTGTCCTTTGACAGAGTCATGGCTATCATGTACCCTCTGCACTACCAAATGAGAATGAGCCACAAGCTCATTTTATCTTTAATCGCTTTTTTCTGGCTTCTTGTTATTACTATCATACTCATTGCAGTTGGTCTTCTCACAAGAGTTTCTTTCTGTGACTCTGTGGTTATTCAGAGCTATTTCTGTGATCATGGACCTGTGTATCGGCTTGGCTGCAATGATCTTACTCCAAATCGTGTAATTGGTTATTTGGCACCAGTTCTTGTTCTTTGGGTTCCACTGGCATTTATCGTGGGAAGCTACTGCTGTATTGGTTATTCTTTGTCAAAAACTGTTACATGTAGGGAAAGACTAAAGGCTTTAAAAACCTGCACAGGTCACCTTTCATTAGTGGCAATTTATTTCCTCCCTACACTATTTATCTTTACCTTTGGGAGTACAATACCTCCAAATGCAAGGACTGTAAGTCTATCTTTGGCCACTGTCATGCCTTTGACTTTAAATCCAATAATCTATGGTCTTCAGACACAGGAAATCAAAGAATCGTTGAAGAAGTTATTAAAAGTTAAAATGCAATTTTAAATTTCAACAAACAAAAAAAAAAGCATTCAGATTTGAACCTTGGCAGTACCCAATCATCCTTTGTGGGGGTTTAAAAAGCTGAAAACATAGACTAAAAATTCATATAAAATAATCCAAAATATGGCAAACAAAACAATAATGTTTCATGTCTCATAATAACAATATAACATTATATAATTGTTGTTGAAAATTGAAACTATTTAAAATGTAAAGTATAAAAATCCTAAAAACAATGTGTGAACATTTTATTGTGAACAAAGAATTGTGCTGGAGTAATACATTTACAAGTAGAAAATATTTTAAATCTAATTTCCAGGGTTGAGGTCATTTCTTTTAGTACAATGCCACAATTTATGCTATAATTTTTTGCTCTTAAAACATCATGTATACGGTTATTGTGTGTGTTTTTGTGAAATACTTTAATGTAATAGTGTATTTGATGCTGGTTAATGAACATTACAAAGCATAATTATTAATTTTAATCATTTCTTTACATTCTCATTTGACTTTAAACCACAAGGCAGTTAATAAAAGCCCTACTGTGACTTTCAGGATATCTAGGTGTGTTAGTGGAAGTTTCTGTTTTGTGTGTGGTCTTTTTATGGTGGAAACTTATGTCCAGAATATATTTTAGCTGTGACACCTTAGTATTAAATGCACTTTAAACCTGTTTAAGGTAAATAATTTTAAAAGTAAAATAAAAACTGTAAATCTAATTACAGTCTTTCTCATTTGAAAACACAACTGTATGATATTACACAGCTATTTTATTGCAAAAATCTACTTTCGTAGTACTTTAGTGTAGTACTACTGGTAGCTGTTCTAACAACCCTTATTGTATTATAGCACCAGTGGAGGGGGGTTGCGCTACTATTGTAGTAGTTGTGGGAGTCTCGTAGTGGGTGTGTGAGTATAGGGTGGCAGCCATATACTCAGAGAAACCTTACCGTTATAACGGGCTGGCGCCGCTACTACTACCGATCCCCGCACATGTATGTTTGGACAGAGTAGAGCCGTGGAGACCTGGCTTGATTGGTCTTGTGTTGCTGGCAGCGTATAAAGGTCTGTTGTTTGATTTAACTGACTGGCTTCGAGTTATCCGCTAACCTTCACACCCTATGCCCGCTGGACCTGCTAGCCGCTCCTTCCTCGCCAGACTGCTGTTACACTGTGCTCACCAGAACTTTACGGTTCAACACATAAGAAATTATACTTGACTGGCATCCACTGCTTATGGTTAATTGAAAAGGTAATAGCAGATAAAGTCCACTGCAAACAAAGACACACTGTTAACATTAAAAAGCTTGTGGCATTTACACATTCTATGTGAAAATAGATCAAATTAGTTTCCAATATGTCCAGAGATGGGAATTGCTACGAATTTACTGATTTCAATCCCATTTTCAAAGTCGATTATCAGTTTGATTTCTTATAGATAACTGGATGTTGTGTGGTCAAATGTTTGTCTGTGTTGGAGGTATTTCCCTGCTTTGTAGTGATCGGTGTGGAGGTTGTTAATGAAGTAATGTATTACACATATTACACTGGACATTTTTCTTAAGTTATGCAGTATGTTACTTAATTACTCCCAGAAGAAAGTATTTTATTAGACTGCTTGTTACTGCTGATTGTGCTGGTTAGGGATGGGAATTAATAAGAGTTTAGCAATTCGATTCCATTATTGATATGACTTATCGATTTGATTCCTTATCGATTCGTGTTGGCTCCAGTTTGAGAGTCACCACCATCTCTAAGCAGCATATCAAAGACATTACATTCATGCAAGTTAATTATGTGCTGCGTGAGTCAAATGTTTGGGCATGTTGGAGGTCTTTCCCTCTTTGTTGTGATCAGTGTTACTGAGGGTCATTACCAGTGATGGGAATAACGGCGTTACAAGTAACGGCGTTACTAACGGCGTTACTTTTTTCAGTAACGAGTAATCTAACTAATTACTATTCCTATCGTTACAACGCCGTTACAGTTACTAACAATAAAATGCGGTGCGTTACTATTTTTCAACATACACACGCGGTTGAAGCTGTCTTCGACTTACTGGGAGGTAGGAGCGTAAAATAGTTGCACAAGTGGTTCTGATTGGCTGAGTAAGTGTAAGGTAGTAAACCAATCAGAGGTAGACTTGGGCAGATGTTCACATACAAACAGATAGCACAGTAGCAAAAGTCATGGAGAGCCCGGATAATTCGAAGGTAGCATTTTTTAAGTGGAGGTACAGACATTATTTTTCACTCAAAGAGATAAAAGGCAAGAATCTGTATGTGAAATGTAACCTATGCCCTGGAACA
Organism: Oreochromis aureus; assembly: GCF_013358895.1. Lineage (NCBI taxonomy): Eukaryota > Metazoa > Chordata > Actinopteri > Cichliformes > Cichlidae > Oreochromis > Oreochromis aureus. Next base: position 18,064,316 of record NC_052951.1, read on the forward strand.
AAGTGTCTTTCAACATCAGTTACAAGCAATTCAAATCTTACAAAGCACCTCTCAACGTCACATGCTTCAACAAAACTGGTCGCCAAGAACGACGGTGTTGATGCTAGCAGGCGCAGCTCAAACCCAGGTGAGGCTAACATGAGCTCAGCGAGCGATGGAGATGTAGCGACGCAATCCAAGCAGTCTAAGCTTGATTTCTCTTCTCCACAAACATCTGTGACTGTGACACAGACTGAATCAAACAAATTGATAGCCAGGTATGTCGTTGAGAACATGCTGCCTTTATCAACAGTCGAGTCGGATTCCTTCAAGTCTCTTCTTGCCAAGATACCAGCTAGAGGAGGGTCGGCCCACCATGCAGAAAGACTTTTTCCAAACACATCGACACCGGTATGCTAAAATGAATGTCGAGCTCAAAAGACATTTAATGAGTTAGAATACGTCTCTCGACAGCAGACATCTGGACTGCATATAATAAAAGCTATCTTGGTGTAACAGTACATTGGATAAATCCACACAGCACGCAGAGAGAGAAAGCAGCACTGGCATGCAGAAGATTTAAGGGTCGCCATACGCATGATAATATTGCTCTTGAGTTGGACAACATTCACTCACACTATGGCATATCCCACAAAATAACATCAACTGTGACGGACAGTGGCTCTAATTTTGTCAAGGCCTTCAAAAAGTACCAGCCAGTTGAGGAGGATGACTCTGAGAATGATGAGGATGAGGTAACTTTTACAAACATGAATGATGCCTTAAAAACAGTGTTGGTGATGATAATGACAACGATGAAAATGTAGGTGTGATGATCACTCTGCTGCCACACCAGAGATGTGCATCACACACATTAAATCTTGTTTCTTGTAATGATGTTGACAAGTGGCTACTTTCACAATCAGAAACAAAGGCAGTATATAGAAGCGCTACCACAAAGTGCACAGGGTTATGGAACAAGGCCAGTCGTTCAACAGTGGCTGCAGAGACAGTGGATGGCATTATTGGAAAGAAACTGCTAGTTCCTTGCACTACAAGATGGAATTCGTTTTATGATTCCCTGGCTCGAATCTGAGATTTCTCTTATTGAGCTGAACACCATCTTCTCCAAGTTTGGGTTGACAGCCATGACAGAGCGGGAACATCAGTTCATCAGGGAGTACTGCACTGTCATGAGGCCACTTACAGTGGCCCTGGACATTCTTCAGGGAAGACAACACTTTTTATGGGATACTCCTACCCACACTGGAGACATTGATGTTTAAGACCCTGGAGTTGAGCAGTGGCCTGCAAATTCTTGAAAACCTTCCAGAGGCAGTATTTCACAAAACCATTGGATGTGACTTGTGGAGATCAAAATTTGAACATCAGTTTCTCTATGCACCAGATTGCCCACTCAACTTACTGGGCTGCGACCTGCTGACTAAATTGGGTCTGACTATCTCCTGCAATGAACAAGGACTATTGGGCCTGACTATCTACTGCAATGAACGAAGACTCTGAATCTGCTTGCCACTAAAAGAGCAACTTGGCCACAATCATTGAGTCCTATATATGGCACTAAAGCAGAATCAGAAGAAAATCTGACTAAAATCTTTTGGTCATGACTAGTACGCAGAACCCAAAACACCACACATTCACTACCAATTCATGGCCGTGTGGCCAGCTGAAACAGTTCAGGGGGCTGAACGGGAGGCCAGTGACTAAGACGGAGCATATCAGGAGGCTCACCGGGAGGCCGACTGAGAAGCCAGTGATGAAGACGGAGCAGATCTGGAGGCTGACAATGATGGCGAAGATCCTCAGCTGACGGGACCGGAGGCTGACAATGGAGAAGACAGAGACGGAAACTATAAGGTGGCTTGGAAGATGGCCGGCACTGTTGTGGCCTAGCAGATGGCCAGTGAGAGAGACCCTCAGGTGGCTTTGCTGGAGGCTGACGTCGATGAGGACGGAGACCCTTGATGGAGAAGGACTGGGTTTTGGCGAAGCAGGACGTGGCAGTGCACTGGCTACCAACTCGGTTGGAGCCCAGACCTCTGGCTCAGGACCTGGTGGTGCAGTGAGCACCGACTTGGGCAGAGTGCAGACCTCTGGCTCTGGTGGAGTAGGACAGTACGGTGCAGAGACCTTTGGTGGAGCAGAAACAGTACCAATTGTTGTGGAGACTGAGCTGGCTGGGGCAGTGCAGGGGCACAGGTGGCTGCGTGTGGCACACAGCCTGCTCCAGATGCTTCCCAGATTCGGGCAAACAGGGACCCTCCAGCTCAAGTTTGCGCACAGATGATGGGTGTTCCTCAGGCTCAGGCAGATGGAAACCTGCAGGCTCAGGCGGCACTGTGGAGTCCGCAATAGGCTAGGTCTGCTCAGCTGAGCTCCCAGCTGACACAGAAGTCTGAGATAGCTCGGCTGAGCTCCCAGTAGATGCAGGAAGGAGACCTTCGGTGGTCCAGAGTAATTTAACCTGGCGCAGGTGAGGGTTCTTCCAGGAGACTGTAAGTCGGGCTGAACGCCAACGAGGCAAAGTTCATGAATGCCCTGAGGTGTGGGCAATGTGCCTCACTAAACTCTAGAAGTGGACCAGATCTCTGTCCCTCACGGGGTGATTTGAGTCCGCTGAGTTCATGTTGTGGTTGTGTCGTTCTGTCATGGATAGTTGTGTGGCAGGAAGGAGTAGGAGCCGAACTCAAGACTCAAAAATCGAAGGGATAAAATAAAAGAGGCAGCTTTATTGTTGTACAAAAACTTGAACGCTACAAACAAGAAAACAAAACCTAAACTAGAAACATGGATCTAAGAAATGAGAACAGAGAACTAGGAGCAGCCAGGAACATGATGAGCACAGGGAAAAACACAGCAACATGGACAACAAGCAGAGCAAGACAGAGGGCTAAAATATGCACAGGGTAACGAGAGGATGGGAAACAGGAGGGAACACAGCTGGAACTAATCAGACATAACAAGACAGGGTTGAAGCAAAACTGAACATACTAAACACAGGACGAGAGACTGTCAAAATAAAACAGGACGTACGATAACCATGGAGACAAAAATTAAGACATGCAGGCTTGACACTGGGACTGGGGGAGAAATAGACATGGGAACACAACTGACTGGGCCACAGAAAGGGAACACTGAATGAGAAGACGAGACTTAAACACACAAGGCTGGCAAACATGGAACGTGGAACACAGGGGAGTCATGGAAACAACCTAAAGACCAGAAAGTGCAAATATATCATAAAACAGAAAACAACAAAGAATATTACTTAAACCATGAAAGATCGATGGGCGTATCTGAAAGGGAACTATATTTGCTTTATTTGCTTTGGACAGTAAACAGGAAGTTCTTTTGTTCTGCTCAGTCAGACCAAGCAGGGGCCACACAAGGCATTTGGAATAAGCCAGGGATTGTAGGTAGAATACTATAAAGTACATATCTATGTACCTCCAAATGAAGATGTATTTGTATATGTTTTATGTGAATGGGTTGTCAAGCTTTATAGTTAACAATGAGTTAAAAATCATTAGGTTATTTCTTGTTCAGTTCTCACTTTGACTTAACATGATGCAGTTTCTTGTTTCATTTTTCTTTGATATAGGACTGTTTGGACCATCTGAACTGTGCATTTGTGAGTGGGACCCAAACAATGCACTAGAAGTTAATATTGTGTTTTTAATCATAACTGTTGTTGGCTTTTTAGCAGTTATATATGAGTTTTGATGTAATTGGAAAACAACCCACTATAGCTGTTGACCCAGTCAACCATAGACTATTTTTTGCTGTAAGGAAATTGAGAAACTTTCTGCTATAGTAGTCAGACAAGCTTGACCCTTATTAAGTTACCCCTATTGCCTAGCCTTTCTGTATTCAGCTTTATCACCCTGTTACTTCCACAAGGGAACAGATAGCTGCTATAAGGAACAAAACACAAAGCTGCTCTGCTTCTATCCTGAGGCAGGCTTCACTAAAGAAAGCTTGGCTGAATTGAAAAAAGAAGAAGACAAAAACGTCTTCAAATGGATTTTTAAACTCAGCTGCTGAGAAAAAACACCACTTTTGTGCGACCTGCAAATTTTATAATAAGTGGATTTGTTGGCATACCTAATATTAGGTATTACTTTGTCTTTCTGTGCTTTATTTACATTTTTTCAGTGGTGGGAAACACAGCTGTGATGCTTATAATAATTTTTGACCATACATTAAGAAGTCCTAAATATATTGCAGTTTTTAACCTTGCATTTACAGACCTGTTAAGTAACTCTGCTTTGGTGCCAAAGGTTCTTGACATTTCTCTGTTTAACCATCACTATATTTCTTACAACAACTGCTTGACATTCATGTTTTCTGCTTTACTTTAATTTCAATGCAGGCTTTTAATCTGGTCGTTCTGTCCTTTGACAGAATCATGGCTATCATGTACCCGTTGCACTATCAAATGAGAGTGAGCCACAAAATCATTCTGTCTTTGATCACCTTTTTCTGGCTTCTTGCTATTGCTCTAACAGGAACTGCAGTTGGCCTTCTCACCAGACTACATTTTTGTGAATCTGTGGTTATTAATAGCTATTATTGTGACCATGGCCCTATATATCGGCTTGGCTGCAATGATGTTACCCCTAACAAAACAATTTCTGCTTGGTCAAGAGCTTTTGTTCTATGGCTTCCTCTGATATTTGTCTTGGGAAGTTACTGCTGTATAGGTTATTCTTTGTCTAGAATTTCTACATGTAAGGAAAGAGTGAAGGCTTTGAAAACCTGTACAGGTCACCTTTCATTAGTGGCAATATATTTCATTCCTATTTTAGTTGTTTATAGTTTTGGGAGTACAATACATCCAAATCTTTAGCCAGTGTCATGCCTCCCATGTTAAACCCAATAATCTATGTTCTTCAAACTGCAGAAATAAAAAATCTTTGAAACGGTTGTTAAGAGCTAAAATACAAAAATATGTCACACAGAGTGCTGTAGTTTAATGAAACACATGTAGCAAAACACTTATAATTCAGTGTAAGCAAAAAAAAAAAAACAAAACATTATATAACCATGACACTAAAAAGGACAACCATTTGAAAATTAAAGTGGGAAACCCTAAAATAAGTGAATTAATCTTTTATTTGAATGTTTCCTAATTGTATTCTGCAGGGGTAATTCCTTCCCTTAACATGTAGAAATGATTGCAACTTGCATCCAATGAAAAAAGTAGCAGCAGGACTAACCTTTCTACACTATACCTTTCCACAAGCAATAGCTAGCTGCTGTGCATATGAAGCTTGTTTGTTTTGGGTTTTTTAAAAAAAATGTTTTTCATTGAAATAATAAAAGGGAAAAATGAATTTTGTTTTTCTAGAAAGAATACTAAAGGATTGATATTTTGGGCATCTTTCTAATTTCAATGCATTATACGTACATCAGGAAAAAATATTTGAGTTTTATGTTGTGATTTATGAACTTTTTGTAATAATCTTGGCTTAAATGTAAGTGTTGCCATTTTAGGACATAATGCACCAGTACACTTTTTAAAACAGGTATGTAGAGAAAAATATTTTCTCTTCTATACTTTGTTTTATCGGAGTTCACACTGAAACTAAAAGTAACTTGCTTAAGATGTTTATTTATTGTTTGATCTAAGAATATTTCAGCATGTACTCCTGCCTTTGTCTGTCATGAAAATGTATATATATTACTGCAAATACCATTTTAACAAAAGTCTGACCAATTTTGTAATAAAATGTGAAGATCTGACCAAACTGAAAGAAAGGAAGAAACGTCAAGCAAGCTCAACCTGTCATGATCCTGGACCAAACTATTCTTAGTTTTCGTGTGTTTTGTATTTTGTTCTTTATTTATGCCTTGGTTTCTAGGTGGTTCTGTTAAGATGTTCCTTATTTGATTTCCCCATGTGACTTTACCCCCTGTGTGCCCATCTGTGTATCGGTGAGTCCTCGTCTCCCCTCCTTGTGTTTTATTCCATGTTTCCCCAGCCCGGTATGTCTGTGCTCTCCCCGTGCTCTCACTCTCTCCTCCCGTCTGCACCTCTGTGTACTTCCTGTTTTATTTTGACAGTCTCCCGTCAGTGTTGCATTTACTCCTCCCGTGTCTTGTTATGATTATCAGTGTCACCTGTGTTCCCCTTGTGCTCCCACTTCCCTCGTTAACCCTCTGTGTATTTATGTCTGCGTCTCCCTCAGTTCTGTGTCGCGTTCTCCCTCATTCATGGCCGTGTGTTTCTCTGTGTACTATGTTATAGTTTCCCAGTAGTGATGGGTAGATGAGGCCTCGTGAAGCGTTTCAGCACATTCCCCAAACTGTATCGATACTGTGTGGACACAGTGTTGCTGTTTTGCTCCATACTGACACCTGCTGGACCTTAAATATCATTGCAGGCAACTTACTTGAGACTCACAACAGACACTGATTCAATGACCTATTCATACTTGTATACACTGTAAGGTATTGTACTTTCCATGGAATCATTTTATATGTTTTACATTGCAAATATTGTAGAAATCTTTAAAATATATTGTGAATTACATTAAGCGAAAATTAAATGAAAGTATTGTGAATATAATATTACCCATTTAAATGTAATTGACTCAGAGTTTATTATAAATTTCTATTCAGAAAAATAAGTTTATCCAATGTTTTTGCATTCAGTCTATTGCGTTTTATTTTATTTTATTTTATTATTTTTTTTAAACCATTTCCCCAGCTTTGGAAAACTCAGAGGCACAGATGAAGCTGGGGTACACAAAAACTGTAAAGCCAGGTGGAAAAGGTTCAGATAAGATATCTTCCTATTCCTCCAGTACGTTAAAGGATCCTCTGATCTTGGAATGTTTCTCTCCGACACTCTCCACAATACTAAGGGGTTGGCAGTCCTTTATAATAAAATTCAGGACTGCCTGGTCCAGAACAGTCTTCGATGCTTGATTTCAAAATAATAAAACACATATTAACAAAAGAAAATGATGATAAAGCTGTTCAGTGTCAATATAGGCCGACCTGTGTTCATTCTCGGTGTGTTTGTCTCCTCATTTTCATGTTTGGCTCTGTAATGCCTAAACACTGAGGAGGTGCTTTTGTTTGTGTAAGAAATGCAGAACAGATGTGACATTTAACCTGCAAAAAATGAAATAAATAATTTACACTGCAGGTCACATACTTGAACTCCTCCACTTGGGGCAGGAACTCATCCCCGACCCGGAGTGGGCACTCCACCCTTTTCCGGCTGAGAACCATGGCCTCAGATTTGGAGGTGCTGATCCTCATTCCCGCTGCTTCACACTCGGCTGCGAACCGTTCCAGTGCGAGCTGGAGGCCTTCACCTGATGAAGCCAACAGAACCACATCATCCGCAAAAAGCAGAGATAAGATTCTGAGGCCACCAAAGTGAAGGCCCTCCGCCACTTGGCTGTGCCTAGAAATCCTGTCCATAAAAATTATGAACAGAACCGGTGACAAAGGGCAGCCCTCGCGGAGCCCATCACCCACCGGGAACAAGTCCGACTTATTGCCGGCAATGCGAACCAAACTCTTGCAACGGTTGTATAGGGATCGAATGGCCCGTAGCAATGGGCCAGACACCCCATACTCCCGCAACACCTCCCACAGGACACCCCGAGGGACACGGTCGAATGCCTTCTCCAAGTCCACAAAACACATGTAGACTGGTTGGGCAAACTCCCATGCACCCTCAAGTATCCTTGAGAAGATAAAGAGCTGGTCCAGTGTTCCGCGACCAGGAAGAAAACCGCATTGTTCCTCCTGTATCCGAGGTTTGACTAGCAGACGAACTCTCCTTTCCAGCACCCTGGCATAGACTTTCCCAGGGAGGCTGAGGAGTGTGATCCCCTGTAGTTGGAACACACCCTCCGGTCTCCCTTCTTAAAGATGGGGACCACCACCCCGGTCTGCCAGTCCAGGGTACTGCCCTTGATCTCCACGCAACATTGTAGAGGCGTGTCAACCAGGACAGCCCTACAACATCCAGAGCCTTCAGGAACTCGGGTGGACCTCATCAACACCAGGGCTCTGCCACCAAGAGTTGTTTAACTGCCTCAGTGACCTCGCCCCTGGAAATTGGCGGGTCATTCCCTCATCCCCAGACTCTGCTTCCTCCTCGGAAGATGTGTCAGTGGGATTAAGGAGGTCCTCGAAGTATTCCTTCCACCGCCTGACAATTTTCTCAGTCGACGTCAGCAGCACTCCGCCAGCACTATACACAGTGCAGGTAGAGCACCGCTTTCCCCTCCCAAGACACCTGACGGTTTGCCAGAATCTCTTCGAGGCAGTCCGAAAGTCTTTTTCCATGGCCTCTCCGAACTCCTCCCACACCCGAGTTTTTGCTGAAGCCACTGCCCGAGCTGCATTCCTCTTGGCCTGTCGTTACCTGTCGGCTGCCTCCGGAGTCCCACAGGCTAACCAAGCCCGATAGGACTCCTTCTTCAGCCTGGTGGCTCCCTTCACCTCTGGTATCCACCATTTGGTTCGGGGGTTACCACCACGGCAGGCACCAACCACCTTGCGGCCGCAGCTCAATGCAGCAGCTTCGGTGATGGAGATGCTGAACATGGTCCATTCGGACTCAATGCCCCCAGTCTCCCTCGGAATGCTGTTGAAGCTCTGCCGGAGGTGTGCGTTGAAGATCTCGCGGACTGGGGCCTCTGCTAGACATTCCCAGCACACCCTCACTCACGCGCTTAGGCGCACCGGGTCTGTCCAGCGTCCTCCCCGCCACCTGATCCAACTCACCACCAGGTGGTGATCAGTTGACAGCTCAGGCCCTCTCTTTACCCGAAGTGTCCAGAACATATGGTCGCAGGTCTGGTGATACGATTACAAAATCGATCATCGACCTGCGGCCTCAGAGCGCCCTGGTGCCACGTGCACTTACGGACACTCTTATGTTTGAACAAGGTGTTCGTTATGGCCAAACTGTGATTTGCACAGAAGTCCAATAACAAAACACTGCTCGATTCAGATCAGGAGGCCGTTCCTCCCAATCACGCCCCTCCAGGTCTCGCTGTTGTTACCCACGTGAGCATTGAAGTCTCCCAGCAGGACAACAGAGTCTCCAGGTGGGGCACCTTCCAGCACGCCCCCAGAGACTCTAAGAAGGCTGGGTACTCTGAACTGCCACTCGGGCGCATAAGCGCAGATGACAGTCAGGACCCGTTCCCCGACCCTGAGGCGCAGGGAACAAACCCTCTCATCCACCGAAAACCCCAACGCATCGGCAGCAAGCCGAGGGATATTAGAATACCCACCCCAGCCCGCCGCCTCACCAGGGGCAACTCCAGACTGAGACAGAGTCCAGCCCCTCTCTAGGAGACTGGTTCCAGAGCCCAAGCCATGCGTGAGGTGAGCCCGACTATATCTAGCCGGTACCTCTCAACCTCACGCACTAACTCAGGCTCCTTCCCCACCAGAGAGGTGACATTCCATGTCCCTATTGCCAGTCTTGGCAGCCGGGGGTCACTCCGCCAGGGCCTCCGCTCCTGGCCGCCGCCCGGCACACAATGCACCCGACCCCTATGGCGCCTCCTGCAGGTGGTGGGCCTGCGGGAGGATGGGCCCATGTCTCCTCTTCGGGCTGGGCCCGGCCGGGCCCCATGGACTAAGGCCCGCCACCAGACGCCGCCCTGGGCACCTCCCTGCCTGGCTCCAGGGCGGGGCCCGGTAACCCTATCCCGGGCAGGGTAAACTGTTCCCTCGATGTTCTCTTCATAAGGGTCTTCTGACATATTGACTTTTAACTGAATTAACAAAGAAGCTATAATGTGTTACTTAACAGTTAATATGGGGCTGACTTATCTTTAAAACTTTTGGACATAAAAATAGCTGTTAACCGTTGTTTTCAGTCTTTTTAGGTTTTTGATAGTATTTTCATGTCTGTATAGTAAATAGCAAGTTACAGCCTGTAGGTGAATTCGTGCCTATCTTAGCTATCATAGAGCAAAACAAAGTGGTTCACCCTGGATAGGTCATTAGGTCAACACAAAGAGAGAGACAACTATACACTCTCACATGGCCAATTTATTATCATTTTTCTGTTGAGATTTTTAAAAAAATATTTTTTATAGAAAAGGATAACCAGAGGGTGATATCTTTTATCATTTCAATTTGCTGTGTCACGATTTAAAGGATAAGAACCCAAATGCAGACTCAGGAGCCAAGCAGGATTTAAGAAAAAGTAAGCTGTATCTGTGTACATAGTCACACAGTAATTGGAATTAATAAAATATTTCTAAAACTCCTTGAAATAAATGTGTACGCTTTCAGTTCAATGACATTTTTCTGAGTAATTTAAAAAACACTGTTGTGGGGTACAAAGGCACCATAAATTGTCATTGTCCCTGAACGTTTGGACTTAACTGTATTTATTCATCATCAGCCTTGAGAATAACTGATGATCTACCCCAGCTTCTCACTCCTGTGGCTTTTTGTTTGTAAATAGATGTCTGTTAAAATTTATTACTGCTTTAACAAGTGTCTGACGAAATTTATAATAAATTGTAACAGACTGACCAAGCTGAGAGATGAGAAACGTTTTTACCCTTCAGCTGTAAAGGGCTGATGAGGTATTGCTGCCACCCTGCTGGGTGGGCTAGCAGACAACATGGGCACCCAAGTTTGTGAATGCTATAACTCAAGAATGATGTGATGTAGGAGTTTCAAATTGATCCCTTTGGTGTACCTAATAAAAATCTCGAACGAGTTGAAAATCTTGTGAATGCGATTATTGAGAACAAGGCGATGTAGGACATCGATTCATTGATCTATACCTCTAACATCTACAGCAATGACAGAGCGTCATTGGGACTGGAGGAGCATGGTTGGATGGTAACAAACCATAACCATGGGGCCATTGGGACAATGGTCGCTAACTTGCACTACCAGAAGGCAACATTGGAGACATCGAGAATAGTTATGAGTGTCTTGGAATCCCACAGGCAAATGGGAACCGAAACAAGATCACCAGGAAAGCTAGAACTGGAAAATACCTGCATAGTGACAGGCAAGTTCCTGAAGAGTCAGCTGAATGCCAAGAACAAGAATGGGGCAATCAACATCTATGCCCTGCCAGTTATCAGATACCCTGCTGGGATAATAAGCTGGCCAAAAGAGGAAATAGAATCCACTGACATCAAGACAAGAAATCTCCTTGCCACGAATGGAGGGTTTCACAGCAGGTCCAGCACCATGAGATTGCACGCTAAGTGGAAGGAAGGAGGCTGAGGACTAATGAATGTCAGAACCACTATCCAGCTATCTTTGTTATTTGAAACAACAAAGATTCAACTGACTATGTGCTTACTGAATACCTCAGGCAGCAGAAACCCGAGAAAGAAAAGGAGATCCTAGGAACGACATCTGAGATCTCTATCCAGAAGAATACAGTCCTAGGGACAGTGTTGGGGAGTAACGGAATACATGTACCGCCGTTACGTATTTAGAATGCAAAATATGAGTAACTGTATTCCGTTACAGTTACCGTTTAAAAAGGTGGTATTCAGAATACAGTTACTTTGTTGAAATAAATGGATTACACAGCGGTTCTTTCCTGTTTCATATTGTCACGGGTCAGGACTGTTTGGGTTTGTTTGACAGCTACGTAATGTTGTTCCAGGCGGCAGCGTTACGGTTGCCATGGTTACAGGGTGACGCGCTCTTTCTCTGCGTGTTTCCTGGGTGAGAAAGCGCTTTGTTGTTGTTGTTGTTGTTGTGCTAAGCTAAAAGGCAGAATGCTACAGGCATGGCCCTAAAGAATGTAGCATCATGGGCAGTGTAGTCCGTGCTGCAGGGAGAATGGACTGCCATACACGTTATGTGTCTGTGAGCGAGGGAGGAGAGAAAGGAAAAGTCCGAGCTGTCACGGAGCAAAACGGGAGCTGGAAGCATGTAAATATAATAATAACCACTGCAGCCAAGAAGAGTGCCTGACGAGCCCATTTGTAAGTAAGCTATTAAGACTCAACTGTACACTGTGTTCGTGTTTTCCTCCGGAAAAAATAAGTTCCGTTGGAGCAGTCTTTCAACGCCTCTCTCTGTCTCTGGCAAGCAAAGTTGACCCAGACAACAAAGTAAAGCTAGTTTTCGGCTACCAGCCCGACACGGAACCCACCGTATTAGCCAGAGGTCCCTTTACTACGGTTCAGACCATGGACCTTCAGTATCAGTAATAAATCACAGCAATAGTACATTCACGTAGCTGTAAACAGCACGATAATATATTAAGTAATCCAAAGTATTCAGAATACGTTACTCTCATTGAGTAATGTAACGGAATACGTTACAGAATACATTTTGGGGCATGTATTCAGTATTCTGTAATGGAATACATTTTAAAAGTAACCTTCCCAACACTGCCTAGGGACAGCAAAGACCCTCAACCTCCAAGGCGGTAGAGAACCTGAGATTGAAGGCTAAAAGTCTGCCCACATGGGCAAGTGGGGAAATTAAAAAAAAATATTATTGTTCATCACAATATTTCTATCAAAACTTCAAAGTCATAGTTGTGCAAAGTTATAGACTGATGTGATAATAAAGTGTATCTTTTCACACTTTACTGACTGCTGTTTATTTCATACACTAATTGCTCATATAAAAACAGTAAACTACTTGAAACATCATCCATCCAATTGCAACATGAAATATAAAAAATGCATTGACGGTTCTGTGTATATTTTTAACAAAATTGCATTCAGATGTACTGAAATAAACATTTAAACACAATATTTACCAGATATCCAGAAGAAGACAGCTTCTCTTTAGCATCGTCTTTCAAAACAGGTAAACATAAACAGAGCTCTTCCCCCTGAGAGTAAGGTGCTTTTCTCCATCTACATAAGAGTATAGAGTCGTGATACTAGCGCAAAGGAGAGGCATCTGTGTAGACATCACTGTGCTATAGGCATCTTTACAATGGAGTTATTCAACTCAGCTCTTGGAAAAAATATAACTTTTGTACATCCTGCATTTTTCATCATAGGTGGTTTAACTGGAATCCCAAACATAACATTTTATTATGTCTTTCTATTTTTTGTTTATATTGTTTCTGTGGTGGGAAACACAGTTGTGATGGCTGTAATATGCTTGGATCATAATCTGAGAACTCCAAAGTATATTGCAGTTTTTAACCTTGCATTTGTGGACCTGTTTGGTAACACTGCCCTGGTGCCAAAGGTTCTTGACATTTTTCTGTTTGGGCACTACTTTATCCCCTACAACGATTGTTTAACATTCCTGTTTTTTTGCTACACTTGTCTATCACTGCAGTCATTTAATCTGGTGGCACTCTCGTATGACAGAATGGTGGCCATCATCTTTCCACTTCACTATCAAGTAAAGGTGACCCACAGGTTCATGTTTTCTTTGATTGCCTCTCTTTGGGTTTTTACTATTATTGCTGTACTAATTGCAGTTGGACTACTTACAAGACTTTCTTTCTGTAAATCTGTGGTTATTAATAGTTATTTTTGTGACCATGGTCAGATATACCGACTTGCTTGCAATGACCATTTCCCCAGCTATGTCATTGCTTGCTTGTACCCAGTGATTATATTTTGGCTTCCTCTAGCTTTTATCCTGTTAAGTTACCTTTATATTGGCTATACGCTGGTTAAAGTGGCCACACTTCAAGAAGGACTCAAGGCTTTTAAAACATGCATTGGCCATCTTTCATTAGTGGCAATCTATTTTATTCCACTGTTAACTACGTTTACTTTGATGGAAAAAATACAACCAAATGCTAGGATCATAAACCTGTCTTTGACTTCGGTCTTCCCTCCCATGTTGAACCCAATAATTTATGTTCTGCAAACACAAGAAATAAAAGAATCTTTAAAAAGATTATTAAAAAGGCGAGGAAAATCCAAAATAACAATTTAATATTAGTAGTGATGTGAGCATTTGTTTGCACTATATATTGTGTTTCTTTCAAGCAATCTGTCCTTTGAAATAGAATTTAAAGTAGAATTGTCTAATGTCATTATGAGTTAAGACTGTTTGCAATAAAAGAATAAGTAATTTCATAGGACTGGAGATGATTTTTTAAACAAAATGTAATCAACGATAACACAAAAAGTCTGTTAGGATGCACGTATTATTTGTGATCAAGGTGATAATGGGCTGTTTAAAAAGCAATAGTATCTAAAAAATCATTGAATGTCTGACCTATTTTTTGTCTCTGTGCTGATAATCATTTCAAAACAGAATGCAATTATTTTATCTCGGTCTAATTTTCTTCTAGGAGGGTTTTTTTTTAAATGAAGAAAGCAAATGCATATTTTGTTTTTTTTGTTTTTTTACTTTTTCATATCTACGATTTCTAATAAATTCACAGTGTCACCTTGTCTCTCTGTGAGGCAGCACACAGGCAAACACTGCTTTGACTGAGAGCCAAATATCAGCATGTAAAATGTTTGCAATGGTAGTGCTGGTGTTTATAAGGTGGAAAGTTAAGTGATGTGATTACTTTTGTAGAATCAAAACACTGGAGAAGTTGAAATTTTCACTTGATAGTGACATTAGATTAAGTCAGGGGATTATTTAAAACTATCGTCTTACAGTCAGCTAGAGCCAACATCATGTAAATATTTAAAAAGTTATACAAGCATAAAGAACTCCACTCTGACACTATCACAGCCAGCATCTGCACAGACAGTGTGGTAATGCTAAGCTAGCCAAGAACCAAGAGTGATGATAAAGCTTAGTGATTGCTGGCCTGTCAATCTTTCATACTAGCCATAAAATATATATTTTTTCAGGTTCCAGTTTTAAGTACTTTCTGATTTCCTTTTTCTCATGAAATTCCTTATCTAGCATCTTTTTTGGCCTTTTTAGCCTTTATTCAATAGTGACAGTGTAGAGAGACAGGAAAGCGGGGAAAGAGAGAGAGAGAGGAAGACATACAGCAAAGGGTGCCGCAGTCTCCCACTGAAGGAGCTGCTCAGTGCTGTCACAGTCTCATGCATGGGGTGGGAGATGTTGTCCAACAGTGATGACAGCTTAGCCACCATTCTCCTGTCACTCACCACCTCCACTGGGTCCAGAGGGCATCCTAGAACAGAGCTGGCCCTTCGGATCAGCCTGTTCAGTCTCTTCCTGTCCCCAGCAGAGATGTTGCCGCCCCAGCAGACCACACCATAAAAGATGGCTGAGGCCACCACAGAGTCATAGAAGGTCTTCAGGAGTGGGCCCTCCACTCCAAACGACCTGAGTCTCCGAAGCAGGTACAGCCTGCTCTGCCCTTTCCTGTGAGAGGGCGTCTGAGTTATGAGTCCAGTCCAGTTTGTTGTTCAGATGAACACCAAGGTACCTGTAGCTGTCCACAGCCTCGATGTCCATACCTTGGATGTTCAGTGGTTGCAGTGGAGGATGCTTGTGCCTCGCGGAAGTCTACCACCAGCTCCTTGGTTTTACTGGCATTGATCTGGAGGTAGTTCAGCTGGCACCAGTCCACAAAGTCTTGAGTCAGTCCTCTGTACTCCTTGTCGTCCCCATCAGTGATGAGGCCGACTATTGCAGAGTCATCAGAGAACTTCTGCAGGAAGCACTGGGTGGAGTTGTGGGAGAAGTCTGCAGTGTAGATGGTGAAGAGGAACGGAGCCAGAACCGCTCCTGTGGGGCCCCCGTGCTGCAGATTTCGACCCTGTCCGACACACAGCCCTGAGTCCTCACATACTGTGGTCGGTCGGTGAGGTAGTCCAAAATCCAGGTAGTGAGGTGATGGTCCACCCAGAGTTCTCCAGCTTGTCCTTCAGAACCGAGGGAAGAATGGTGTTGAAGGCACTGGAGAAATCAAAGAACATGATTCTCACAGTGCTCCCAGCGGTCTCCAGGTGAGCGAGGGAACGATGTAGGAGGTGAATGATGGCATCATCCGCTCCAATGCCAGGCTGGTAGGCAAACTGAAGTGGGTCCAGTGATGAGCTCACAAGGCGCGAAAGCTGAGCCAGGACCAACCGCTCCAGGGTCTTCATCAGGTGGGATGTCAGAGCCACCGGCCTGTAGCTGTTGAGGTCCTTGGGGCGTGAAGTCTTTGGCACTGGAACAACACAGGAAGTTTTCCAGAGCTGTGGGACTCTTCCCAGCCTCAGGCTCAGGTTGAAGAGGTGCTCCATCACACCACACAGTTGGTCTGCGCAGGACCTGACGACCCTCGAGCTGATGCCATCTGGACCCGCTGCCTTCTTGGCTTTAATCCTCCTCAGTTCCCTCCTAACCTGGGTGGTTGAGAGAGACAGGCTGGAGCCTTGTGTTGAGTGTGTATTGGATGCTGTTGTTGGGGGTGGGGAGGAGTGAGCAGGGTGAATAGAGGAGGTGTGAAGTGTCTGAGGTGTCAGAGGTGGAACAGCAGCAGTGGGGGTGGCTGAGTCTGCAGCCGATGTTGGAGACTGCCTCATGGCTGAATCAAATCTGTTGAAGAAATGATTCAGTTCATTTGCCCACCTCACATCCCTCCCAGGCAGAGAGTTCTGATGTTTGTGGCCTGAGATGGTTCTGAGGCCTCTCAGACTTCACCAACATTGTTTTGCTGAAGCTGGTTCTCCATCTTCTGCCTGTAGCTGTCCTTCCCATTCCTTATCAGTCCCCTAAGCTCTCTCTGCACCCTTTTCAACTCCTCTTTGTCTCTGGATTTGAAGGCCCTCCTCTTCTGCTTGAGGACAGCTTTAATTTCTGAAGTAATCCAGGGTTTGTTGTTGGAGAAACACCGTACAGTCCTGGTAGGTACGGTGTTATCCACACAGAAATTAATATAGTCAGTAATGCATGTAGTAAGACTGTCGATGTCCTCTCCGTGGTCGCCACAGATCACCTCCCACACAGTCGACTCAAAACAATCCTTAAGAGCCTCCTCGCCTCCTCCGACCATCTCTGCACTGTGCGGGTGGCTGGTGGCTCCCTGCGCACTAAGGGCTCATACACAGGGACAAGGTGCACCAGGTTGTGATCAGATCTGCCTAGGGGAGGAGAGGTGATGAACTGTATGCCTCTTCAGCATTGGCATACAGTAAGTCCAGTGTTTTATTGTCTCTGGTTGGGCAGGTCACATACTGGGTGAAGGTGGGCAGTGTGGAGTCCAGTGAGGCATGATTGAAGTCCCCTGATATTATGAGAAGGGCTCTCGGAGATTGTGTTTGCAGTCTGCTGACCACAGAGTGGAGAGAGTCACAGGCTGCATCCGCGTTGGCGAGGGGGGACATACGCTGTTATCGCGATAACATGCGAGAATTCCCGGGCAGGTAGTATGGACGCATGCTAACGGCTAACAGCTCAATGTCTCTGCTGCAGAGTTGTTCTTTACAGTGATGTGCCCAGGGTTACACCATCTGTCATTCACAAACACTGCCAGTCCCCTCCTTTCCTCTTACCGCTCTCTCTCGTCCCTGTCCGCTCGCAGTATCTGGAATCCCGGTAGTGTCACGCCGTGTCCGGAGTTAGCGGTGTTAGCCACGACTCCGTTAGCATCATGATGCTACATTGCCGGTACTCCTCTGTGACCAGGTTAGCGACGTTAGCTCATCCATCTTATTGGGCAAAGATCGTACATTTCCAATAATTACAGAAGGAAGAGATGGTCGATAACGTCTCCTTCTCGGGCGACGGCGCTCCTTCCCAGCACGACACCCCGTCTTTTCTTCCTCAGTTCACTGGGAATGTCGAGTCTGTCCGCCGGCAGTACCGCTGCGGGACGCAGCGCTAACAGCTGATCCCTACTGTAAACAAAGGATCCCTGCTCTGGGTCCCCAGACACGGGTGAAAAAAATAGAAAAAAACTAAGAAAAACAACCAGAACTAGCACAAAACGGTAGAACATGGTTGCAGAGTCTAATTACTAATACGTTAGTTATAAAAATTACTAGAAGAAAAAAGATAAGAAGGAAAGAAACTCAGAATGAGCAGAGCTGCTGTAACAGGCTGCCGCACACGGGGGGCGCCGGAAGTGTAAAAAATGAATCACCGACAAAACTAATTTTTCTATTCCGAAATTAAAAATTCTCTTATGAAGTGAGACATACAGAGTAGCAAGTTCCATCCATCCATCTTCTTCCCCTTATCTCTGGCTGGGTCGCGGGGGCAGCAGTCTAAGCAGAGAAGCCCAGACCTCCCACTCCCCAGCCCCTCCTCCAGCTGATCTGGGGGACACCAAGGCATTCCACACCACCACAGGAGGCATCTTTGTCAGATGCCCGAACCATCTCAACTGGCTCCTTTCGATGTGGAGGAGCAGCGGCTACACTCTGAGCCCCTCTCGGATGACTGAACTTCTCACCCTATCTCTAAGGGAGAGGCCAGCCACCCTTTGAAAGAATGAGATTGCAAATACAAGCGGTGGAAATGGGCTTCCTCCAGTCACCAACCACAACTCGTGACCATAGTTGAGGGTAGGGACGTGGGTCGACCCGGTAAATTGAGAGCTTTGCTTTTACACTCAGCTCCCTCTTCACCACAACAGACCGCTGCAACATCTGCATCACTGCAGCTGCAGCACCAATCCGTCTGTCAATCTTCCGCTACCTTATCCCGTCACTCGTGAACAAGACCCTGAGGCTGTGTCCACACTAGCCTGGATAGTTTTTTAATCGGTGACAAAGGGCAGCATTGTCATTGTCCATTCGTGCACAATGTCCCCAGTCTCCCTTGGAATGCTGTTGAAGCTCTGCTGGAGGTGTGCATTAAAGATCTCACGGACTGGGGCCTCTGCTAGGCATTCCCAGCACACCCTCACTATATGTTTAGGCACGGTAGGTCCGCCCATCAATGAGACCAGGAGTAAACAGATGGTTCTGTGTGATGGGCATGTGTACTGATGCAGAGATGTACTTAAAATGACTCCTGAATTGTGACCAAATCCTTAGACTAGACTGTACCACAGGATTTTTTGTGAAATGAGAAGGCTTAAGTGGTAGTGGAGAGAACAATAAAGCTTCTAAGGATGAGGAAGTGCACGACAGGCGCTCCAGTTTACACCACAGCAATTCTTGAGATTCAAGCCAATGGGTCAATTTGTGAATATGAGAGGACCAATAGTAAAATAAAAAGTTAGGCAAGGCAAGACCACCATCAAACGTCAGTCTCTGTAATAATGATTTCCTCACCCTGGGATGTTTCCCTCCCCACAAAAACGATATAACTAGCTGGTCTAACTTTTTGAAGAAAGCTTTAGGTAAAAATATAGGAATACTCTGAAACAGAAATAACAATCGAGGCAAAATGTTCATCTTTACAGCATTGATCCGACCAATTAGGGACAAAGGTAGCGAATTCCATCTCTGAAAATCTGATTGAATTTGAGTGATTAAAGGGGAGAAATTGGAAGAGTATAAAGAAGACAAAGTACGAGTTACGTTAACTCCCAAATATTTAAAGCCGGCAGGGCTAAGTCTAAAAGGAATGTCAGATTGTTTAAGTGTAAGACTTAAAGAATTTATTTTAAGAAGATTTATTTTGTAACCTGACAGAGAGCCGAACTTGTTTAATAGAGACACAATTGATGGTATCAGAAACATATAGAAGCAGGTCATCTGCATATAAAGACAATTTTAAGTCAAGGCCTGACCGGGAAATACCATGAAAATGAGGAAGGGCCTTCAAAGCTATAGATAGGGGTTCAATTACAATAGCAAAAAGTAGGGGGGACAGGGGGCAACCCTGTCTCGTGCCGCATGACAATGAGAAATAGCCAGAGGAAACACCATTTGTATAGACACTGGCTTGGGGTGCCTTGTACAACAGTCGAATCCATGAAATGAATCTGTCCTTGAAACCAAATCTTTGTAAGACCGCAAAGAGAAAGCTCCACTCTACACGATCGAAAGCTTTCTCAGCGTCATGTGAGATAACTACTTCTGGATTAGTGGTCGAGTGTCGGGAAAGAATGACATTCAAAAGCATGCGAACATTAAAGAACAGCTGGCGGCCTTTAATAAAGCCATTCTGTTCATCTGAAATAATAGTAGGAAGAACCTTTTCAAGGCCAACTGCTAAAATTTTAGCCAAGACTTTAACATCCACATTCAGCAGTGAAATAGGCCTATATGAGGTGCAAGACGTAGGATCCTTACCCTTCTTTAAAAGAACAGTAATTAGTGCTTGAGACAATGTAGGGGGCAATAGACCATGTTCAAAAGATTCATTATACACTGAAAGAAGTAGTGGGGCTAACTTGTCTATAAATGTTTTAAAAAATTCAACTGAGAACCCGTCAGGTCCTGGTGCCTTACTATTGTGCTTGGCCTTGATTACATGCACAATTTCATCCAACCTAAAAGGGGCATCTAATTGTTCAGCTATAACAGGATCGACAGTGGGCATTGTAAGACCGTTAAAAAAAGAATCCACCTCAGAGGCGTCAGCAGCAGATTCAGATTCATATAGGGAGGAATAATACTTCTTAAACAACTCATTTACTTCCTTTGAATCAGAGACCAAGTTGCCTGCCGTATCTTTAATTTGAGAAATTAATCGAGAAGAGGCCTGACGTTTTAACTGATGGGCCAAAAGCCTTCTGGACTTATCACCATGTTCATAATATGTCGCACGCGCACGAAGTAAAAGGCGCTCAGCATCTGCCGTAGAAAATAAATCAAATTCGGTCCGCAAGTCAAGTCGTCTTTTATGCAAATCAGGAGTGGGACTGGCTACAACCTGTCCATCTATGTCACAAATTTGTGTAGTCAAAGTTTGAAGTTTGGCTTTGTGGTTTTTAGTGAATGGGCAGAGAAAGAAATTATTTGCCCATGCACATATGCTTTAAGAGATTCCCAAAGCAATGACCTCGTAACAGTATCGCTGTCGTTAAACACCATAAATTCATCAATTGAGGATTTGATAAAGGTAACAAATCCCTCATCCGAAAACAACAAAGAGTTAAATCTCCAGGGTGAGGAAAAAGAGGACTGGGCTATGAGCTTGATGTCAACGCTAAGTGGTGCGTGATCGGAAATGACAATTGGATGATATGTAGATGACAGTACTTTTGGAATAAGGGAACCGTCCACAAAAAAATAATCAATCCGCGAAAAGGACTGATGTACCTGAGAAAAGAAAGAGTACGCTCTGGTAGTAGGGTTAGAAAACCTCCAGGGATCTACAAAACCATTCTGAAACATTGGTACATTGTACACGGTGCCTACAACAACCAAATATCTCCCGTTTTTGTCAGCTTTAATCTCAGAGGCTGTAAACTGTACCCTTCTGTTTATTAAGATCGCCACCCCTGGCTTTTGAATTAAACACTGAATGGAATGTATGTCCCACCCATGGGCACCTGAGCCTAAGATGATCCCTATTTCATAAATGGGTCTCTTGCAAAACATTACATCACTCTTTAGACATTTAAGATGCGAGAATATTTTAGATCGTTTAATTGGGCTATTCATACCTTTGACATTCCAAGTTAAAAATCTAATACCACTATTACCTAAGGACTGACCTGAAGTGCTGATCATTGCAGAAAGATAAAAGAGAAAATACTTATTTCTTCACCCCCAAAGAAAGAACAAGTGGGAAAAACACATTCACACAAACACACAAACCAAAACCACAACAACAGAAGTACAGCTTCAGAATAAAAATAATAATAACACGTCAAACACACCGTGCCGCCTCCCCCCTGCACAGCAAAAAGACCCATCCCCAAACGATGGAGACGGCAGTGCACGCTCCCACCCGGATCAATCTGAACAAAAACGCTCCCGACTACAAAACGAACCGTGTCAAACTAAAGCTCCAACAGAGTCATTTCTGAATAAATTAAAAGGCACAAATAAAATAAAAATAACACAATTATATTTTACTATTAGACAGGTAAAACAAAACAAGTGTTTGGCAGAGTAACAAACTTACCTTACCACAATGATGTTTGGATTTGGATCATTTGCTATTTCAAACAAACAAAAAAAATAAACATTGTCCCGCTATGTTTTTATCGCATGGTTATTGTCTTAATATATTCCTTGGCCTCTTCTGGCGAGACGAAGTCACACTGCATTCCTTGATAAGTGATCCGTAGCCTTGCCGGATAGAGGATCCCAAATCGGACTCCCTGGATGCCGCGAAGCTGCCGACGGACCTCATTGAAAGCCGCATGGGCCCGCGCTAGCGGTGTGGTCGGGGAACACAGAAATGGTCATATTATTTATCTGTACCCTCTGCAGCTCCCTGGCCTTCTGGAGAATCCTAGCACAGTCTGCGTAATAGTGCAGCTTCACAACCATAGCGCGGGGACGTTCATCGGTGTTAGGTTCGGTGGGCTCTGTCTACAAGCGGCTCCTTCCCAAGCTGAAATGCCTCCATCAACAGCACGGACACGTGTAGCAGACAGGATGTTCTCCTCTGGCACACCAACAATGCGTATATTATTGCGGCGAGACCTGGACTCCAAATCCTCGGATTTATTCTCCAATTTGGCCAACTCCTTTCACATCGCATTCACTTTGGCTTGGAGGTGGACAATATCATCCGTGCATGTAGAGAGAGACTGCTCCATCTCCGTAACTGTGCTTCTGAGGCCAGCGAATTCCTGCCGCATGGTCGTTATGTCTGAGGAAAGGTCCGTTTTTAGTTGCTGTATGTCGGACCTGATAGACGTGAGATTCTCTGCAAAGGCTGCCATCAGTTCCTTTTTAAACAGTGCTGTAATTTTTTCATGAAGTTCAGAGAGGAGTTCAGGCTTCGCGAACTTCTCCGTATCGACGAGCAGCGTGTCGGGCGACCCAGGCAGTGGCGAAGTTTTACCACGAGGCGGGGATGCAGTGTTAGCAGCAGGCCGCAAGTTCGGCTGAGAGGTGTTTGCGCTCTTATTAACCTTAGGCGACATTCTAAACGCAAAAAGCAAAAAGAGCCTTGTCTCGGAACTATACAAAACAGTTGATATATTAAAAAAAACCCGTCAAAATGTGCCTGGAAATACTAGATAATAACTAGACTCTGTAGGAGCTGCGCCATGTTCACATAAACCGCACTGAACATGATTCTAACTGTGCTTTGCATAACAGACAGCACAGAGCCACAACAAGGCCTGAGAAGAGGACAAATAGAAAGAGACAGAGAAAGAGAGAGAGTTTCCTTCAGCTTACTGTAAAGAGTGTTAAAAAACTTTAATATTTTATCTATCAGAAATACAATTTGTTAGTTTTGGCTGTTATATATATATATATATGTATAAATGATTTTTAAAATTTATTCTGAATTAATATTGCTGTTTATTTAGTTTGTATTATTCTTACAGTTTACTATTTTTTCCAATAATTATTTCATTTTGTTACAAAAAGGAAATTAATCAGCTGTGACACCTCACTGACATTTGAATGCATGAATATTCAGTTTATGACCATGTGACACAACTTCCAGTGATGGAGGTAAAATATAAATGACACTCTTTGCAGCTTAGAGGCACACATGATAGCGTTTGTTGTGAGTTTAATTACAGCAAATGTTGTTAAGCAACTGTCTGATATTCTGTTATATGTATAGTTATATACTTTGCACATGTAGGAGGAAACGTTCCAATGGGTTTAGAGCAGAAATTAATTATTGGATTTAATGCCACATTTGTTCACCCAGGAAGATTCTATCTTGGTGGGTTTTCTGACATGGCTCATGATAATTATTACTATATCTTCCTGTGTTTTGTCTACATATTTACTGTTGTAGGAAATGTTTTGCTCATTTTAATTATTTTTCTGATAAAGACTCTTCATACTCCGAAATACTTGATTGTGTTCAACCTGGCTTTGACAGATTTGTGTGGGAGCACAGCTCTCATCCCAAAACTGTTAGACACATTTCTGTTTGACAGAAGATACATTCTCTATGAGGCTTGCTTAAGTTATATGTTCTTTGTTTTGTTCTTTGCAAGTATTCAGTCATGGACACTTGTCATTATGGCATATGACAGATTTATAGCCATTTGTTTCCCTTTAAGGTACCATAGTATTGTGACTAAAACATCTATTGCTGCAATGCTAGCCTTTGAATGGGTGCTTATAACAAGCATCATGGCATCTACTGTTGGGCTTATTGATCGCCTTTCCTTCTGTGGATCTTTTGTGGTGAAAAGCTTTTTCTGTGATCATGGACCTGTGTTTTATCTGGCATGCAATGATACATCTTTAAACCGCATAATGGCATATGTTGCCTTAGTTAGTTTCATCTGTATTCCTCTAATATTAATAGCGTTTACTTATGTTTGCATTTCCATAGCACTGAGCAGAATTGCGTCAGGAGAGGAACGACTCAAAGCACTGAAAACTTGTACTTCTCATGTGATTCTAGTTGCTGTTTTCTTTTTGCCATTGGTGGGAACAAACATAGCTGCAGTGGCCTCCTATATTCATCCTAATGCCAGGATCATAAACTCAACTTTGGCATACACCATACCAGCTTTGCTTAATCCTATTATATATGCTTTAAAGACAGAAGAAGTGATGAATGCTGTCAAGAAGCTTTGGAAAAAAACCCCGTTTATAAACACAGCATAAAAATGATGAACTTATTTCACGTTTCCCTGACATAAAATCACTCTGTTACAGAATCTTCTTCACAATACCCGCTGTTTTGAAAAAGCTCAGTACATTATAAAAGATAACTCACACCCTGGGCACTCCCTGTTTGAACTTTTGCCCTCGGGCAGACGGTACGGAGCAGTTAGTGTAAGGACAAACAGACTCAAACACAGCTTTTACCCAAACGCAATAACATGTCTGAACGCTGCTACTAAAAAAATGTCCATCACGGCACTCTTGAAATGATCTATACACTGACTGAAGCATGTGTGTGGGAATGTATGTGAATGTTTGCTCATACTATTCTTATTAGCACTTTAAGTATTTTATTTATTGATTTATTAAATTTTATTGTTTTCATTTATATTTTCACATTTTTATGGATGATGCACTGATCAGAGACCACTTTTAATTTCGTTGTACAATTGGACAATGACAGTAAAGACTTTCTGATTCTGATAAGCTGCACAGTTATTGTTATCTGTACTTACTATCATACATATATATATATGTGTGTGTGTGTGTGTGTGTGTTGGCATACAGTAAATTTGCCAGCCAAATAAAATAAGCGATGTTGAAATGGTAGTGTTTTTTCTATATTTTAACAGTTTTGGCATCCCATCATATGAAACTTAACAGTTAACAGATATACTGTATATATATAACTGTTATACTGTTATGAAACAATGATTTAATCCTCAAATTAAAAATCAGCCAATTAAAAAATGAATTTGCAGATTTTAAATTATGTATTTGTTCCTTCATAATTCTTTTTTCCCCCCAAAATTTCAAATGTGCAAACTCTGCATGATTTCATCTCCCAGTTACATGTTTACTTTTGCCATCCAAATAACATACTTCACACTTCACAATCATAATCAAACAGGAGCTTAAATAATAATAATAGTAATAGATAGTTATCTTAATTGGTATATAGACTAAGGTGACTGCCCTGAGACATGAGGTTAATGCGAGAGACTTTAATGTTGCAAACATAACGAAATTGTTTAATAATAAATAATTACCACACTCCCTTACACGGTACATTAAATTTAAATAATAGATAAATAATGTAAATAACGTCAGGATGCAGTGTGTGAGGATCCAAAATGCAGATGCAGGTGGAGCTTGACTAACGCCAAGCCGTTTATGAACTGATATGAAAACCACATGATGCAAAACATGAAACTAAACCGAAAAACAAATGCAAACTATAGAATTCACTAGAGCAGGGGTAGGCAACTCCAGGCCTTGAGTACCGGTGTCCTGCATGTTTTGGATGTGTCCTCGATCCAGCACAGCTGATTTAAATGGCTACATTACCTCCTCAACATGTCTTGACGTTCTCCAGAGGCCTGGTAATGAACTAATCATTTGATTCAGGTGTGCTGACCCAGGGTGAGATCTAAAACCTGCAGGACACCGGCACTCAAGTTCTGGAGTTGCCTACACCTGCACTAGAGAGCTGAGACACAATTGGACCAGGCAACAGAATAATGTTGGGGAACTGAGCAGTACACTCTGAATCAGGACAAAGGAAGACTGAGACAGTATATACAGGAGGAGAACTGGAGACACATAGGAAACACAAATCGGGAATATTGAGGAATAACAAGACAAGGGAAGTAACCTCGACACAACACACACAAGACAAAAGACTTTCACAATAAAACAGGAAAGAAGAGGCAGAATATAAACAGAGACTGCAAAGGATAAAATAAATTATAAAGGAAACTATAGTATACTATTGACATACAAGAAGACTCAAACAGCATAAGAGATTCTCAATAACAAAGGAATCACAAAACCCAAAAGAACTGTAATATAAAACCCTGGGTCTAAAACCCAGGGATCCTTAAATAATTTAAATGAATTTGTTGGCACTAATCTACTTTTCCGGGCACATACGCTTATGTTGCTATGGATGTTTCTTACAGTTAGATTCATAGTGACACATTTCATTTTGCGATTGATTTACTTTTTTTTTTAAATGAAAACTGTGTCAAAGCTTTGATTGCAACCATAGATCCAGTTATAAAATATGCATATTAATTAACTTTTCAAAGAACAATAGTAATTGAATTTATTATGTAAAGAAAACAGACTACTAAATGAAAGATGTAGGTTTTAACCTGTTTATCTTCAAGTATGCCTTACCTTGCCTTGCTTTGTCATGACTTAGATTCTAATTTCCTGGCACTATTCCTTGGATGCATGAAATATCAATATAAATCCAAAAATAAAGAGAGCACATTAAAATATTTAATGTAAAATAACATGAAAAATCAGTTTATTTAATGAATACGGTTGTTAAATTGTGTAATTTTATTGTTAAAAAACAATTTTATTGTTAAAAACAATAAAATTACAATAAAATTACACACGATTTCATGTTGATTTAAAGCTAAAGCATCTGTATTTTAATTTATCATGCTAAATTACAATAATCTTCTGTATTTTACCTCCTGAAAAGCTAAGTATTTTTATGTGATGTTAAATTTATATAATTTTATGATATTACACTGAAACCTGAGCTGCCACCCAGTGAGTAGAAAATAACATGGACATTAATCTACCCAATTAATGCCCATGTGACATAGTTACTCTGCTGCATCACAGTCTTAGAGGTAAAATACAAATACCAGGTTGGTCATGAGACGCCTCACTTTAGTGCACTGCTTATGTAGTTTCATTACAGCAACTTTGGATCAGATGCTTCCCTTTGCGTTATATGCTTTTATCTGCGATTTTTATGACTAAGGAAACCTATTTGTAATGGACTCAGACGAAGAAGCCACTACTAAGTTTAATAACACATTTGTTCGCCCTGCAAAATTTTATCTCAGTGGGTTTTCCAACATCCCTCATGTCAAATATTTCTATGTTTTCCTGTGTTTTGTCTACATCATGACTGTTTTGGGTAATGGCTTTCTTCTCTCAGTTATTTGGCTGGTGAAGACTCTTCATACTCCTAAATACATGATTGTGTTCAACATGGCTTTGACAGATTTGTGTGGGAGCACAGCTCTCATCCCAAAACTGTTAGACACATTTCTGTTTGACAGGAGATACGTCGTTTATGAGGCCTGCTTAAGTTATATGTTCTTTGTTTTGTTCTTTGCAAGTATTCAGTCATGGACACTTGTCATTATGGCATATGACAGATTTATAGCCATTTGGTTCCCTTTAAGGTACCATAGTATTGTGACTAAAACATCTATTGCTGCAATGCTAGCCTTTGAATGGTTGCTTATAACAACCATTGTGGCATCTACTGTTGGGCTTATTGATCGCCTTTCCTTCTGTGGATCTTTTGTGGTGAAAAGCTTTTTCTGTGATCATGGACCTGTGTTTTATCTGGCATGCAATGATACATCTTTAAACCGCATAATGGCATATGTTGCCTTAGTTAGTTTCATCTGTATTCCTCTAATATTAATAGCGTTTACTTATGTTTGCATTTCCATAGCACTGAGCAGAATTGCGTCAGGAGAGGAACGACTCAAAGCACTGAAAACTTGTACTTCTCATGTGATTCTAGTTGCTATTTTCTTTTTGCCATTGGTGGGAACAAACATAGCTGCAGTGGCCTCCTATATTCATCCTAATGCCAGGATCATAAACTCAACTTTGGCATACACCATACCAGCTTTGCTTAATCCTATTATATATGCTTTAAAGACAGAAGAAGTGATGAATGCCGTCAAGAAGCTTTGGAAGCTTTCCCTGACATAAAATCGCTCTGTTACAGAATCTTCTTCACAATACCCGCTGTTTTAAAAAAGCTCAGAACATTATAAAAGATAACTCACACCCTGGGCACTCCCTGTTTGAACTTTTGCCCTCGGGCAGACGGTACGGAGCAGTTAGTGTAAGGACAAACAGACTCAAACACAGCTTTTACCCAAACGCAATAACATGTCTGAACGCTGCTACTAAAAAAATGTCCATCACGGCACTCTTGAAATGATCTATACACTGACTGAAGCATGTGTGTGGGAATGTATGTGAATGTTTGCTCATACTATTCTTATTAGCACTTTAAGTATTTTATTTATTGATTTATTAAATTTTATTGTTTTCATTTATATTTCCATATTTTTATGGATGATGCACTGATCAGAGACCACTTTTAATTTCGTTGTACAATTGGACAATGACAGTAAAGACTTTCTGATTCTGATAAGCTGCACAGTTATTGTTATCTGTACTTACTATCATACATATATATATATGTGTGTGTGTGTGTGTGTGTGTGTTGGCATACAGTAAATTT
The DNA here is from genome assembly GCF_013358895.1 of Oreochromis aureus. Taxonomy (NCBI): domain Eukaryota; kingdom Metazoa; phylum Chordata; class Actinopteri; order Cichliformes; family Cichlidae; genus Oreochromis; species Oreochromis aureus. Next base: position 18,093,107 of record NC_052951.1, read on the forward strand.
GCCAGCCAAATAAAATAAGCGATATTGTTATCTGTACTTACTATCATACATATATATATGTGTGTGTGTGTGTGTGTGTGTGTGTGTGTGTGTGTGTGTGTGTTGGCATACAGTAAATTTGCCAGCCAAATAAAATAAGCGATATTGTTATCTGTACTTACTATCATACATATATATATGTGTGTGTGTGTGTGTGTGTGTGTGTGTGTGTGTGTGTGTGTGTGTGTGTTGGCATACAGTAAATTTGCCAGCCAAATAAAATAAGCGATATTGTTATCTGTACTTACTATCATACATATATATATGTGTGTGTGTGTGTGTGTGTGTGTGTGTGTGTGTGTGTGTGTGTGTGTGTGGCATACAGTAAATTTGCCAGCCAAATAAAATAAGCGATATTGTTATCTGTACTTACTATCATACATATATATATGTGTGTGTGTGTGTGTGTGTGTGTGTGTGTGTGTGTGTGTGTGTGTGTGTGTGTTGGCATACAGTAAATTTGCCAGCCAAATAAAATAAGCGATATTGTTATCTGTACTTACTATCATACATATATATATGTGTGTGTGTGTGTGTGTGTGTGTGTGTGTGTGTGTGTGTGTGTGTGGCATACAGTAAATTTGCCAGCCAAATAAAATAAGCGATGTTGAAATGGTAGTGTTTTTTCTATATTTTAACAGTTTTGGCATCCCATCATATGAAACTTAACAGTTAACAGATATACTGTATATATATAACTGTTATACTGTTATGAAACAATGATTTAATCCTCAAATTAAAAATCAGCCAATTAAAAATGAATTTGCAGATTTTAAATTATGTATTTGTTCCTTCATAATTCTTTTTTCCCCAAAATTTCAAATGTGCAAACTCTGCATGATTTCATCTCCCAGTTACATGTTTACTTTTGCCATCCAAATAACATACTTCACACTTCACAATCATAATCAAACAGGAGCTTAAATAATAATAATAGTAATAGATAGTTATCTTAATTGGTATATAGACTAAGGTGACTGCCCTGAGACATGAGGTTAATGCGAGAGACTTTAATGTTGCAAACATAACGAAATTGTTTAATAATAAATAATTACCACACTCCCTTACACGGTACATTAAATTTAAATAATAGATAAATAATGTAAATAACGTCAGGATGCAGTGTGTGAGGATCCAAAATGCAGATGCAGGTGGAGCTTGACTAACGCCAAGCCGCTTTATGAACTGATATGAAAACCACATGATGCAAAACATGAAACTAAACCGAAAACAAATGCAAACTATAGAATTCACTAGAGCAGGGTAGGCAACTCCAGGCCTTGAGTACCGGTGTCCTGCATGTTTTGGATGTGTCCTCGATCCAGCACAGCTGATTTAAATGGCTACATTACCTCCTCAACATGTCTTGACGTTCTCCAGAGGCCTGGTAATGAACTAATCATTTGATTCAGGTGTGCTGACCCAGGGTGAGATCTAAAACCTGCAGGACACCGGCACTCAAGTTCTGGAGTTGCCTACACCTGCACTAGAGAGCTGAGACACAATTGGACCAGGCAACAGAATAATGTTGGGGAACTGAGCAGTACACTCTGAATCAGGACAAAGGAAGACTGAGACAGTATATACAGGAGGAGAACTGGAGACACATAGGAAACACAAATCGGGAATATTGAGGAATAACAAGACAAGGGAAGTAACCTCGACACAACACACACAAGACAAAAGACTTTCACAATAAAACAGGAAAGAAGAGGCAGAATATAAACAGAGACTGCAAAGGATAAAATAAATTATAAAGGAAACTATAGTATACTATTGACATACAAGAAGACTCAAACAGCATAAGAGATTCTCAATAACAAAGGAATCACAAAACCCAAAAGAACTGTAAATACAAAACCCTGGGTCTAAAAACCCAGGGATCCTTAAATAATTTAAATGAATTTGTTGGCACTAATCTACTTTTTCCGGGGCACATACGCTTATGTTGCTATGGATGTTTCTTACAGTTAGATTCATAGTGACACATTTCATTTTGCGATTGATTTACTTTTTTTTTTTTTTAATGAAAACTGTGTCAAAGCTTTGATTGCAACTATAGATCCAGTTATAAAATATGCATATTAATTAACTTTTCAAAGAACAATAGTAATTGAATTTATTATGTAAAGAAAACAGACTACTAAATGAAAGATGTAGGTTTTAACCTGTTTATCTTCAAGTATGCCTTACCTTGCCTTGCTTTGTCATGACTTAGATTCTAATTTCCTGGCACTATTCCTTGGATGCATGAAATATCAATATAAATCCAAAAAATAAAGAGAGCACATTAAAATATTTAATGTAAAATAACATGAAAAATCAGTTTATTTAATGAATACGGTTGTTAAATTGTGTAATTTTATTGTTAAAAAACAATTTTATTGTTAAAAACAATAAAATTACAATAAAATTACACATGATTTAATGTTGATTTTAAGCTAAAGCATCTGTATTTTAATTTATCATGCTAAATTACAATAATCTTCTGTATTTTACCTCCTGAAAAGCTAAGTATTTTTATGTGATGTTAAATTTATATAATTTTATGATATTACACTGAAACCTGAGCTGCCACCCAGTGAGTAGAAAATAACATGGACATTAATCTACCCAATTAATGCCCATGTGACATAGTTACTCTGCTGCATCACAGTCTTAGAGGTAAAATACAAATACCAGGTTGGTCATGAGATGCCTCACTTTAGTGCACTGCTTATGTAGTTTCATTACAGCAACTTTGGATCAGATGCTTCACTTTGCGTTATATGCTTTTATCTGTGATTTTTATGACTAAGGAAACCTATTTGTAATGGACTCAGACGAAGAAGCCACTACTAAGTTTAATAACACATTTGTTCGCCCTGCAAAATTTTATCTCAGTGGGTTTTCCAACATCCCTCATGTCAAATATTTCTATGTTTTCCTGTGTTTTGTCTACATCATGACTGTTTTGGGGAATGGTTTTCTTCTCTCAGTTATTTGGCTGGTGAAGACTCTTCATACTCCTAAATACATGATTGTGTTCAACATGGCTTTGACAGATTTGTGTGGGAGCACAGCTCTCATCCCAAAACTGTTAGACACATTTCTGTTTGACAGGAGATACATCGTTTATGAGGCCTGTTTAAGTTATATGTTCTTTGTTTTGTTCTTTGGAGGTGTGCAGTCATGGACGCTTGTCACGATGGCATATGACAGACTTATAGCAATTTGTTTCCCTTTAAGGTATCATAGCATTGTGACTAAAACAGCTATTACTTCAATGTTGCTGTTTATATGGCTTCTTATGTTGAGTCTAACAACATTAGTTGTTGGGCTTATTAATCGTCTTTCCTTCTGTGACTCTGTTGTGGTGAAAAGCTTTTTCTGTGATCATGGACCAATATATCGTCTAGCATGTAATGATCCATCTTTAAATATCATTATGGCAAATGTTGGTGTAAGTATAGGAGTCTTTATTCCACTAATATTCATAGGCTGCACTTATGTTTGCATTTCCATAGCGCTGAGCAAAATTGCATCAGGAGAGGAACGACTTAAAGCACTGAAAACTTGTACTTCTCACCTGATCCTTGTTGCTATTTTGTTCCTACCATTTGTAGGTACAAACATTGCTGTATGGGCCTCCTACATTCATCCTAATGCCAGAATTATAAACTCAACTTTGACACACACCATACCAGCTTTGATCAATCCTATTGTATATGCTTTAAAGACAGAAGAAGTAATGAATGCGGTCAAGAAGCTTTGGAAAAAAAAAAAAATTAGCAGTGCAGTCACAAAATGGTGAACCAAATGTTTCTATTATATTGACCCATTTGGGACTATTACAGTATACTTTTTAAAAAAAAGTTCTAGCTATTTGTGCTATAATATTACATTTAGAAATAGTGTATTATGTTATGATCTTCACTGTATATCATGTTTACATAAACTGTTTTGAATACTGTATTTTGTATGGAAAATAATTTTAACACCCACAACCCTTGAAAAAAAAGTTTTAAAAAAGCAATGAATGAATGAAAGTTGAATTTATGTACCTGATTTTTTTTTTAAAGTTATATATTTAAATATAAAAACCAGGAGGACGTTTGGAACCGTGTATTCACCTTTATTTGATCAGGAAGTAAAAGAATAATTTCTTTAGCAATAGTGTCCTTAAACATATTGTGCCATGCAGAGGAATCTTAACAAAGAAGCTGCATTGAGAGTAGTGATGTGTCGGTCGCGAACGAAACGGCTCTTAGAGCCGCCTCTTTGAAGTGAACGACGCAAGCTGGCTCCTTATTGGGAGCGTTTTTTTTTGTTTGGTTGTTTGTTTTCTCCTCCTTTCTGTCACCCTCTCTCTCGGGGGGGGGCGGTAGTTACACTCTCAGTAGCACAGGAACAGAGCGGGAGGGAAAGAGAGAGAAAGAGAGCCAGGGACAACAACGTCGCATTAGAAAGGTATAGTAATCATCCACAACTATTTTCAGTTGCGGATGATAAAGGATTCAAAAGTTTATTCATGAAGGCCCATATGACAGAGAATGCGCATCTTTTTTTTGTTTTGCATATTTTAATTTATGTTTAATTGTGTTGTGGTTTGCAGTGTTTTGTATTGTTTCACTTTAAATTTGTTTAAAAGGAAAAAGCTGAAAATTTAAATAGTTAAAAGTTGAAATGTAAATAGTTGGTTTTTGTATTATATGATTTATTTATTACATTTTATGTGGAGTGAATAAATAAAAGTATATTTACGGTGGCCCCTAGAGGCAAAGCATGTAAAAACTCCAAAACACGTACAAAACACATTGGAGGTGCTCCAGGATGCTAGGATGCTAGGGGCAGTGTTGAGCTTTTGTTACCTAGTGGCTACACAAGCCAGGAAGTACCAACGACGGGATTTGGTAACAGGTAAATAAACATTCTTTTTTAAATTATTTGAATATATATGAGTGTTTGTGTATAAATACACAGACAATACACATATGCTTTCAGTTGTGTAATTTAAGTGATCTAGGTAGCTCTGTTTTAGAAGTTCAGTTAACGCTAGCAATGTGTTTTGGAGTTTGTACATGGTTTGGAGTTTGTACGTGCTTTTTGGAGTTTGTACATGCTTTGTCTCTAGGGGCCACGTATATATTTATATATAAACATATATAAATAAAACCAAGGTTTTTTGACATTAGTAATTCACTTTGTGCATAATTTTACCTTGTTGTTAATAATAAATTAATTAAAGCACCAAAAGAACATGAAGAGCTGATTGGGAGCTAAAATTAGACAGCATAGCATGCATTTTCACTACTATGCAGATGATACCCAACTTTAACTATCCATATGTTAAACTGCAGGAATGTGCTAAAGACATAAAGACCTGGATGACCTCTAATTTTCTGCTTCTAAATTCAGATAAAACTGAGGTTATTGTACTCAGCCCTAAAAATCATATAAATGCGGTTTCTAGTCAGGTGCTTACTCTGGATGGCATTCAACTGGCCTCCAGTAACACTGTGAAGCCTTGGAGTTGTTTATGACCAGAACATTTCCTTTAATACGCATATCAAACAAATATGCCGTGACCTGATGCTGCTGTCTCCAGTGGCTTACTCTAACCCTACTTACCCCTGTTGCTTGTCATGTGTTTTCTTGGTCTTATGGTGTTAGGTTCCTGTGCTTTTGTGCTGAGGAGTTTTTGTTTTCTGTCTCATACTGATCCCCTATGAGGAGCTCAGTCTGAGTAGAGTTCTTTTTTTTTCGCCTCCACTCCCCTTTTGTATTGTACATTTCATTGTTTTTCTTTACGCCACCTGTTCTGACCTGTTTCCCCAATGTGTTGTTTGTGTAATGTATGTACGATTGGAAGAGGTCCAATTTCGCTGCAGGCAACTCCAAGTGACATAAGGCTTCATCATCATCATCATGTAGGACTCCTTTCTTCTATTTGTGCATTATCTCCAAAATTAGAAACATCCTTTCTCAGAGTGACTAGTTCATGCATTTAGTCAAAGTCAGGTTTATTGCCCAAAACCATATGTACAGCTCATACACAGGAATTTGAAATTGCAGTGCTCCTACGGCTCTCAGTGTTACACTAAAACAACATAAAGATAAAAAGATAAAAGTAAAATAAAAGTCTTATATACAACACAGTACAATGCAATCTTATATAAACAACAGTGTCCAACACAATCTGAGTGTTTGTGGGCAAGAGTTTTTGTGCAAGCGGGGTGGGGGAATCAGTGAAAGGGCAATGGTGGTGGTTCAGACTTTTGAATGTCTGAGGTGGGGTGGGGGTTCAGAGGGAAGAGGGGAATGCAGGTCTGGAGTTTGTGTGTGTGTGTGTGTCGAGAGGGACAGAGCAGGGAGAAAGTTCAGCATCCTGACAGCCTGATGGATGAAGCTGTCTCTAGCTGGTTCTAGCCCGGATGCTTTTCAGTCTCCTTCCTGATGGCAGCAAAATGAAAAAGTGTTGGACGGATGAGTGGAGTCACCTGTAAAAAACCTGAGACGTTTCCAGTGTGGGGAAGATCTAGTAGCGGGGGTCGCTGATGGTAAATGCCTCTGAAGCAGTCTGCAGTTCATTAGTGTAATTTGTAGCTCTTTCATGTATGAAAAGTTTGTGGATTTGCTTTTGTTGATTTTGAGCAGGAACTCACGACTGTATGAGCGTTTTTGTGAAAAACAAGAAAAAGAGCATAACAAAGACGGGAACACTGCTTCGTTGGGACAGAGAGCAGTCCCTGCATGTGTCTGCGCCGCCCTCCTGAAAAAGGAATCCTTCTAGGCTGGACTACTGTAAGTCATTATTATCAGTATGTCCTAAAAACTTCCTTCTTCACCTTCAGTTGATCCAAAATGCTTCAGCAAGAGTACTGACAGCGAATAGAAACCGAGAGTCTATTTCCCCTATACAGGCTTCGCTTTATTGGCTCCCTGTTAAATCCAGTATTGAATTTAAAATCCTGCTCCTCACATATAAAGTCTTGTATAATCCGTCCTTATCTTATGTTAAAGATCGTATAGTACCATATCACCCCAACAGAGCACTTTGGTCTCAGACTGCTGGCTTACTTGTGGTTCCTGGGTTATTTAAAAGTAGAAAGGCCTTCAGCATTCAGGATTCTCTCCTGTGGAACCAACTCCCAGCTTGTATTTGGGAGACAGATACCCTTTCTACTTTAAAGATTAGGCTTAAAACTTTCCTTTTTGCCAAAGCTAGGGCTGGATCAGGTGACCCCGAATCCACCCTTAGTTGTGCCACTCTTAGTGAATAGACTTAGGATGCTGGGGGCTGGGATGCAGTGTTTCTGCTGGATGTTTCTTCCGGTTAAAAGGGAGTTTCCTTTCTACTGTCACAAAAGTGCTTGCTTTGGGGTTTGTTTGATTGTAAGGTTTTCTCTGTGTCATGGTCCGGGTGTGTGCTGGATTTTTCCAACTTGCCAGTGATTCCACTTACGGGCGGAGCCAGCACTCAGAAACACTCATGGCTAGAACATCAACTTACCCTTGTTGGTGAAGGCCTCACAGTCATAGGGCCTCATCATAGTTAAACTCAGTACTAACCTCTTTTTCCTCTGCTCTCAGTAGTCTGTCGGATGCCAGTGCCTCACCGCCATAAACCTGTCTTCATACAGCAGCTGGTCTTCGTTTCACCCACCTGCCTGCCCTGTGCCCAGCTTCACTCTAATCCTTGTCTCCGTCATTTTTAGTGACTCTGAGAGCCCCGCTTTGCAATCCTGCCTTGTCCCGCAGTACATGGTTCCTGCACTGGAAAATACCCTGTGCCGGGTTCCCTGGCTGCTGCCCCTGCCAGCAAGAGACTAGTTCACTGGACTCTCCCAGAGCACATAAAGTGTCATTCTTGTTCACAGTTCATGCTCATGGTTTATATTGTTGTTTCTCTCTTAGCGCTGTCTAGTTAAATCATAGTATAGACTTGTTCATAGCATAACATGGGAATGTTTGAGTTGTTTTCATAGTGCAGCATATGTTTTTGAATTTCCTCCAGAGATTTTTTAGTGCCTCTTAGTTCATGGTTTGTGGTTTTTTGCGTTTAACTATTCCCCACTGTGTGTCACATCTTGTTTGCTGTAATAAACAATCGCGTTACATTCACGCTCCCCGTGTCCGAGTGTTGTCTGCACCTGAGTCCATTCATCTGTGTTGGCCACCCAGCAGTGACACTCTGTATAATTGTAATCTTTACCCTACAATATTAAGCGCCTTGAGGGGATTGTTGTTATGATTTAGAGCACAGGTGTCAAACTCCAGGCCTCGAGGGCCGGTGTCCTGCAGGTTTTAGACGTGTCCTTGATCCAACACAGCTGATTCAAATGGCTAAATTACCTCCTCAACATGTCTTGAAGTTCTCCAGAGGCCTGGTAATGAACTAATCATGTGGTTCAGGTGTGTTGACCCAGGGTGAGATCTAAAACCTGCACGACACCGGCCCTTGAGGCCTGGGGTTCGACACCCCTGATTTAGAGCTATATGAATATAACTGAATTGAACTGAATTGAATCGGGTGTCTGTTTTGTAGATTTTCTGCCACTCTGAAACACATTCTGACAACTCGCAGCACAATGGCACACAGCCATCAGTTCAATTAAACCCAATTTTTTTTATATATAATTACTTTAAGGCACTTTATATTGAAAGGTAAAGACCCTATAGTAGGGCTGCTCAATTAATCAAATTTTAATCTCGATTACGATCTGGGTTTTCAACGATCATTAAAAATGACTGAGCCAATTATTAGCACCTCCCTCGTGCTTTACTCTCGCGCTGCTCCGTGTGACAAATCGAGCGCACCTCTCTGCGTTTCGAACATACGTCACAGCAATTAAGAGGACCCAAGGGAAGCTCGGAAAGCTAAGCAGAAGTTATTTGGAGAGGAGAGGATAATGGCTGAAGAAAGAATGCCGTTGGTTGAAAAGAGAGGTAAAACGACTTCAGTGGTGTGGAAACCAATGTTCTCTCTAAGCTGCGCACTGCTGGCACGGTCTCTGCAAGACAGAAAATCTGCGTTACGCACAAAAAAAATCTAACCTGAATTGAAATTAAAATTAAAACTTTAACAATTCTGTTTTGCAGTGTTAGTAAGTAAGTGACTGGCTGCTCCTGTATGGGATTAGAACGATGCCACCTTATCCCATAGTCCAGCCAATAATGCGATTCACATTCGTATATATGCAGCCAATCAACGTCGTTGACAGGCTATGACAGCGTCCTTATGTGCCGACACCGGTGTTTTAGCTAGCAAAGTGGCGTGCTGATGTGCAGTGAAGCCACATTAATGACAACGTGTACAACCATTGGAGATGTGAGCAGGACAGACGGAACAATTGACGGAAAAAGTGTGGACTTTATACCAGTTTTTAAATTGTGTTGATAGGCCAAGTAAAACCAGAGTTATGATAAAAATATCTGCAATGTTTGGTTTTCTTCCTGAATACTATTGTTGTTTATATTTACTGCGGGAAGACACGGTAAAAACGGCGTTTTATAAGGAAAACGTCGAAAGCACTCTCCGCCTGTGAGCAAAAACAAAACCAAAAAACCCCCCACCCTTTCCTATTGGTCGAAAAAAGTACCATGTCGATCAATCAAAAAATGATATGGCAACGTGGCATCTAGTTGTTAAGAAACGGGGGGAAGTTTTAGGAGTGACGGCGGTGTTGTGAGATGTGAGAGATTTGAGACGTTTAGCGCAAATCTTGTGTAGTTAGTGTGTAGTGTAGTCAATAGTTTTGTTGGTGTGTGTCAGAACAACGAGGCGACTGCTGAATGTTACAAGTGTTACAGGAGTGATACATCTCCTGTTGTCAGGCCTGCAGGTATCAGGCTGTTGTTCTCCTTTATCTCATAGTGGACAGAAATTACTTTTTGGAGTAGCACAAATAATTTGTGTGGCATCAGATTTGATGCAGAACAGCTGATTGTTCTGTAAATAGTTTGAAATGTTTATTTAAAAAAACGCCTTGGCTGCATTAAAAAAAAAAAAAAAAGCTGCAAAAAACTTTGTTTGCCAAACTGAGTTACTTTTTTGAAGTAGTAACTATATAATTAATTGCCCAACATTGGTCATTATATACTGTATTTGGCAGACAGAGAGTTACAGGACTCTCTCCCAGACCACAGACTCATAATTCAAGTCAGAGCTTTATGAAAAAAAACAAGAAAGAAAGAAAGTTGTGTTTTCAAAATTGGAGTTCAAGTTATTTTTACTTCCAATAGTGTTAACATACTACACAGGTCATGAACAGGATTTTTAAATTTTCATTGTAAGTGGGCTAAAGCAGTTAATTTAAAGTAGTCTAACATAAATGTAAATGCTGTAATTTGATTATTTTAATAAACCATGTAACTTGGATGGATTAGATGCTGGCATGACCACAGTGCACATGTCTGCTGTCGCTCACAGTGGTCCAAGGGATCGCTCAGGAGTTTGTGTGTTCGCTCAGACACATGAAAAATTTGAGGAACATTGGTGGAAACATTATGGGTTCATGGAGTCAGACATGGATCAAATATTGTGCAGTATTTTGAAGTTCACTAAACATAGATGTTTACATTTTCATTTATTTTTATATTGCAAACATTTGCACTGTAATCAGTATTTGCACACTATTTTATATTATTTTTGATAATCTTTAAAGCCATTATTCAATACATTGTTATTGTTAAATAAATATCGTCAAATAATCGAGATCTCAATTTCAGTGAAAATAATCGTGATTATCATTTTTGCCATAATCGAGCAGCCCTATCTACAGTGTTAGAGCTGAAAAGGATCCAGCAGAAATGTCTGATATGATCCAGAGAAAGCAAGTAGTGAGCAGTATGGGGATGTCCCCACAAGCAATACTAAGGGTACAGTTTATTACTAAAATTCTGAAAATGCAACAGTATTTGCTTTTTTAGTGCCATATTCTATGCAGCATACATACTGAGGGGTTAAACAGAAACATTTTCAGGTAAAGAAAAGTGAACTTGTTTTTGTAACATGCTTTTAGTAAATTTGGAATCCCACTACAGTCTGGAAATATTAAATATTTAGGTATTAATATCTCTCCTATGCTTGCAGATTTAATTAAATTAAACCACATCCCACTCCTGAAGAAAGTAGAAGGCGATTTGGCCAGATGGAAATCTCTACCTATATTACTCATGGGAAGGGTCGCTGCAATAAAAATGATGGTCTTGTAAAAAATAAATTATTTATTTTGAATGTTCCTGAGTAAATCATCACAAGACTGGTTCAGATCTCTAGATTTGTGTTACAGTGTTTATGTGGTATTATTCCACTTGCCACAAATTTTAGTGCAATTGGGAAACAGCGCCCCCCTCTCGCTGTGGCTGGTTAGGTGAGGCTGGCTGCAGTATTCGCTGCCAGTCTGCCGTAGCCATAGGAGAGGTGAGTTGTATTGTTCCGCACACAATGTAGCTAACTAGTACAGACACATAAAACATGTTTGACCAACTGATGGGCACCGGGTATAATAAGTGTTTAGTGAACACATGTCCAACACCAGTATGTACTTTTAATTTGTTTATTATTGTGTAAAACTGTATGCTAAAGCGGAATGCTAATGGGATATTCTGCCATAGTGTGCTGTGTGGAGTGGTGTGTGGCGAGCCCTTTGCAGTGATACAACACCGTTGTTTCCATTCAGGAAATAAAGTGGCAACGATCAATCAGAGACTCCTTGTCTTCTTAAAAACACCACACAACGCAGAGTCGAGGAGTCTGTTTGGGCCGACCTGTTGCAGCGGGGTGAAGCAGAAACCGGTTATATTTGCATATTTCTAAATTCCTTTGGAAAGATAAACCCCCGCGTATCAGCTTAAAAACACTACAAAGAACCAAGGATAAAGGAGGACTAGATCTATCTAACTTTCAACACTACTTCTTAGCCAACAGGCTTCAATTCATCTCAGGATGGTTAAAACATACCTTCCTAATGAGCCTTGGCTAGATGTAGAAGAGGCACTATGCTATCTAGAGATATCAGACCTACCATTTATCAGCTTAAACATCAAACAACAGGAATGCTTTAAAAGCATAACATCAGCTCTTCTCTGACAGCATCGTGGGAGTTTCTAAAAATGACGGAGTCTTCATTAATTCCATGCAAACGTGCACCTATCTGGAACAACCATAACATATTAGAAGACAATAATATTATTAACTTCCCAGATTGGAGTTGCAAAGGAATGAAATACTTATATATAACATATATTAGAATGAACAGACTTTATTCTGTTTGACAAACAAGTTATACGATATGGGATCAACAAGAAAAGATTTTTAGAATATAGACAAATTAAATCCACAGTAAAAAAGAAATTTAAACCCAGTCAAGTTGAATTACAAACACCACCAAGTGTGGTACAATTTCTTACTATTAAAACCCCCAAATTATTATCTAAAATATACAGAACACTTTCTAAAATAGATGAATCAATATTCCTTCCTATTACAAAATGGGAAGCAGATTTATCGATCAGCTTAAACCAAAACTTCTGGTCTCAGTTATGGTTAAAAACCTTTCAACTGATTAGAAATCCCAGTCTGCAATTAATACAACACGAAATACTACACAGAGTGCACTATACACAGTTAAAAAAAAATCTTAAAAAAACAGTAATATTCCAGCAGCTGGGGCGCCAAAATACTGCCGTAAAATAACAGAAAATAACTTCCTCATAAAAATACAGTTATTTTCAGTAATGAAAATAGAGTTTGTTGCGCTAATTTTACATGGGATTCTGCCTTTTCCAAGTGCTTTTAGACATTAAATTAGGAACATTTTAACGTGATCAAACAATGAAATTACCTATAAACAAGGTCAATGAATGTGGCAATATGAATCATAATACGTAAATGTACAGAAATATACAGTTAACAGTTGGTTTAAATAATAATGGATTGCATGCCCTGGGACAGACTGACAGAGGCGAGGCTGCCATATCGCACCATCGGCCCCACTGGCCATCACCAGTAGGGTAGGTGAAGAGTCTTGACCAAGGACACAACGACCGAGAGTGTCCGAGCCGGGGCTCGAACCGGCAACCTTCTGATCACAAGGCAAACTGCCAACTCTTGAGCCACGATCGCCCTAAATAGCAATGATAATAACACTTATGTGATGTAACACAAGCTTATAGGAATCATGTTATATATTTTTCCATAGCATTACATTTGAATTCAACAGTTCAATCTTTCAAATAACGGACAGATATTTGTGAAATCATGATACATTTGTGAATGTATTTTAACAATCTAAATATGCATATGTACAGACAGATACATTTAATAACCATGAAAATTATGTTTTATTACATTACAGTGATTTTACGTTAATTGACATTTGAAATGTGAAATCACAGTCTATTTACGTAACTTTAATGATATCCTAGAAAGACAGAACAAAACTGTAAAATATACAGTAAGATACTTTGACATTACTATTTTTTGGAACAGTGCAGGTCATCGAATGTTCAAGATCGGCTTTACGTCTTCTAACAACTGCTCACACTGTCAAAGTAATACAACAGACATTTACATCCACGTTCTGTCCACCAGAGCCGGCCACAGCTCTGTTTTCTTTCTTGTTTTCTTTGTTTCTTTCTCTTTCTCCCTTTCCATATAATTGTCTTTTCAATTTGTAATAACTTAAGATAAAATAAAATAAATAAACAATGATAAATTAGATTAATAAAGTGGGACAATATGGCATTGGCATATTTTCTTTACTTGAAAATATCAATCCGCTGGGCTCTTTCCTGGCTTTCAGACAACAATTCTGATTACTAAAGTACCGAACGGGACAGGGAAAAAAAAAGAAGTAAAGTTGGAATCTCAGCATGCAAAGAAAAAAGAAAAAAAAAAGACAGCAAATGTAAAAACTGTAACACTAAAACATATGCCTCACTTTTTATTTCTTTGTTTTTTTTCTTTGTTTTGTCTACATCATGACTGTTTTGGAGAGTGGCTTTCTCCTCTCAGTTTTTTGTTTAGTGAAGACTCTTTATACTTCTAAATGCATGACTTGATGCATGCTCAATCATCCAGGTAAGAAAATGGTCTGGTCATCTGGACGTGGCGTTTTCAGTGGGAGAAACGTTTCATCAGTCATTCAAGTGACTTCTTTAGTCTCAGCTGACTGCAGGTTTCTCCATCCAAGTTTCAGTCATCCTTTGCACAATGACTGAAACTATCCCACTGAATGAACAATGGGCTGTGAGCTCAGTTCCTTGATCAATAATATCCACATTGTCTTGAATTTTCTCTAAACACAGAGTCCCTGTGGCTTACCCCAAAACACGCTGTGTCAAAAATTGGTCCACCCCAAGGATCGGGTCCCCTGACACAAACAGAGTAATATAGTGTACGTTGTTAAGTGCCAGGAGGATTGCTATGCTTTATAAATCAGGGAAACCAGATAACCTCTGGCTAAGCAGATGGCACAACACAGGAGAGCTAACTCGTCAAGCCAGGAATCCGCAGTCTATTCACACCTACAGGCCTGTGGCCACTCTTTTAGTGATGAAGATGTACACGTCCAGGGACATGCTGGTTTGAGCGGAGAGTCAATGAGGCCATTTACATGAAAAGGGAAAGACCATCTCTGAATCGAAGAGGGAACTAAGGGTGCATCTTTACCATCTTACAATGCTGTGATTGCAGCCATTCCCCAACTCTCTGCGAATGCTACTCATGCCCAGTGATCAATGGTCATGAGTACTATTCAGTGATCAATGGTTTTTGATCAGTGGTTGTTGATCAATGGTCATGACAATTTGCATATTAAATGTCAAGGAACTGACCAAGCAGCCCATTATTCATTTAGTGGGCTGGTTTCAGTTATTGTGCAAAGATACTTTTTATAAGGCTGGGGAAACCTGCAATCAGATGAGACTGAAGCCAGTGACACCAGTCAGCTAACCGCGAAACACATGCCCACACATCGACAGACCAAGTGATTTGCTCGTGTTGCATTGTAGGTACTAGTGGCAGCAAAATCGAAACACTGCATCAAGCGCTAGCATTTCCAGCACCGGTAACCATTCATTCTGCGGTTTTAATCCCTACTTGCATATTATTTGCCCCCCAAAAAGTTACGCACAAAACGAAAGAGAACACGGCAGGTCCATACAAAGACAGACTTGACAGGCAAAAAATAGGTAAGAGGAAAAAATCAAAGGAGTGAAAAGGCTAGACCCATACGAGCTTACAGAGTGGACTAAAGACGTTAGCGTGCTGCCCAACTTTCATCACGCTCACTTTCATCACGCTCATATTCATAATTATATGATCCTTAGTGTGAGTGCATACACTCATGAAGTGTTTGGTAACTTCAGATCCCTGCAACAAGCCCTGGTCCAGTTTACCGACAGATGGGTACAGGACCTTGAGATGTTCCGAGTAGAACAAAAGACCATCATCAGTACAAAGGTAAGTTTACCAGTCTCACAAATTGTCTTCATAAATACCCATTAGAAAACCGTGAAATGATAAGTACTCAAAGATCAATGGAAATTAATTAGAAGTGGAAATAATTTCTCTTCCAAATTAAGAAAATGTAGCAGTGACAATAGTAGTGTATGTTTTAATCATACTGGACAAAAATGAAACAAAAATCTGAAATAAATTCTGAGAATACAAGTATTTCTTTTTTTCAATGTACCATAGTACAGTAATAATAAAAGTAAAATGCAATACTCTGTCAAGACAATTCACTATTTATAAATCACTGCAGATTTACTGTACAGTGTATCCTCTAAAACATGTTTTTCTGTATTGACTGTTTCAGGTAAATCACTCCATGCACCTCAGCCAAAAGCCTCTTCAGCCCTGGGTTATCCTTAAATCTAATGGGGAGGTTGAGAGTGCCCAGTGCACATGCATGGCTGGTGTGGCAGAGAAGTGTGTACATGTGGCAGCTCTCCTGTACAAAACTGACACTGCAGTGCATCTACGAGGGATAATCACACCTACAGATGATCAGGCTTACTGGATAGTGCCCTCAAATGTGAAGGAGCTCTTGGCCAATCACTACAGAATCCAGAACCCAGTGTTTCACAAGGACAACCTTCCATGGATGTTGCAGTGACAATCAAAAAAAGAAAGAAAAAAGCTTGTTAAGAAAAGTTATCAGACAGTATTCCGGTTACACCCGTTTAGACTCAACTCTTATATTGCAGGTTTGTTTTAAGATTTCTGGTTCAGTGTCATATTAGGGTGGACCCATCTTCCTGTACTCTGCGCTTTATTTTACCAGTTTTTCTATCACTCACTGTGATAGATCATGTTAAAATTACTACAAATGTCATTCACATACTTTGGTGTATCTATTTTCTGATTTGGACAGCTGTCATTAAAATTTTTCCTTTATCTCCTGTACAGGCCAACAAAATCAATTTGGCTTTTCAGGTTGTAGTATTACACAACATTTTCAGATCCAATTGAAGTAAAATAAGTGTTTCATAATTCATTCAATTTATTGTCTTTATTTATAATTGGCATTATTGTTTCATTTTATAATAGAATCTTACAAGACAAAGGCAAAGTTGTATTTCATTGTGCTTTATTAGCTGCTTTGGTGAGAAACACATCAACACTGCAAAAAAAAAAAAATAAATTCAAAACAACATATTGGAAAACAGTTATTCATCACTTGATTGCCTCAATACAACACTTGAGCATATCTTTGTGAGCGCAAATGAAACAGCGACTATCTTATCCAGCAAAGTCAAGTTTTCACCTCCACACAGCACCACTAAACCTAGATGTATGGTGTCATTCAGTATGGTGTACTTTGAGCGTAGACAGCCTATAACTCATTCAACATGGATCCTGATGTGTGCAAATTTTCGTGTCTCTTCCACATCTTTTGCTTGTAGCTGACTATGACCCCGGGTAAATGCTGGGATTTTTAAAGTGGCAACCATTCTTATCTTATCAATTCTTATCAATTCTCATTCCTGAGGAAGATAGTACACACTCACAGACATAAACCAGCTGGGATGACATTCCCCATTTACATAAACTCTATGCAACATAGCCACCACCCATGTTACATCAGCTCACTGATGGATGGCATAAACTCAATTCAGTTTATGAGCATGTGACACACATATCTGAATTTCTACTGTCACATAGACATAAAATATAAATACCACATCTCTCACACTACAACATTCTTTGCTGCATCGTGTGCTTGATAGAGTCTGGTGTGGGGTTAGGTTTTGCCACAGCAAGAATCTTGTACATCATTATCTTTTATGTATTCTGCTCTTTTTATGTTTAGGGAAACAAATATTTGAATGGGATCAGAAGATCAAGCCACTACCATGTTTAATAACACATTTGTTCGGCCTGAAAAATTTTATCTCAGTGGGTTTTCCAACATCCCTCATATTAGGTATTTCTGTGTCTTCCTGTGTTTTGTCTACATCATGACTGTTTTGGGTAATGGCTTTCTTCTCTTAGTTATTTGGCTGGTGAAGACTCTTCATACTCCTAAATACATGATTGTGTTCAACATGGCATTGACAGATTTGTGTGGGAGCACAGCTCTCATTCCAAAACTCTTAGATACTTTTCTGTTTGACAGGAGATACATTTTCTATGATCCCTGTTTAAGTTATATGTTCTTTGTTGTTTTCTTTGCAAGTATGCAGTCATGGACACTTGTCGCGATGGCATATGACAGGCTTATAGCAATTTGTCTCCCTTTAAGGTATCATAGTATTGTGACTGAAGCATCAATTGCTGCAGTTCTTCTGTTTGTATGGATTTTTTTGGTGAGTGTAATTGCAACCATGGTTGGGCTTCTAAATCGTCTCTCATTCTGTAGATCTTTAGTAATAAATAGCTTTTATTGTGATCATGGGCCAGTCTTTCTTCTAGCTTGTAATGATACATCTGTAAATTTTAACCTGGCAATTTCCCTAGTCATTATAATTCTCATCATTCCCCTAGCATTCATAGTAGTCACATATGTCTGTATTTCCATAGCACTGAGGAGGACTACGTCAAGAGAAGAAAGAGTCAGAGCGTTAAAAACTTGTACTTCTCACCTGATCCTTGTGGTCATGTTCTTCTTGCCAGTTGGGATCACTAACATAGTTGCATGGGCCTCCTACATTGATCCTAATGCCAGAATGATAAATTACACATTGACACACACCATACCACCTTTGCTCAATCCTATTGTATATGCTTTAAAGACAGAAGAAGTGAAAAATGCAATAAAAAAGCTTTGCAAAAGAAATAATGTTAGCAATACAGTCACAAAATGCTGAATCATATGCCTCTTCTTCAACTATTACAGTAGATTTCTTTTAGCAAATAAACTACAACTACTGACCTGCTCACTATATGTGCTATAATATTAAGAAATAATAATAATGTGTTATATGTTCATTACTGTATATCATGTTTCAATTAAATGTTGTATATTGTATAAAATAATAGTATATTTTAGATAAATTTTAACAAGCTTAACACATATAATTTAAACAAAACAAAACAAATTACGTGTGTACCTACTTTATGTTTTCCACATGCACACACATGCATTCCTGTCATCTTAGGCCCTTCAAAAGAAAATAAATGTGTGCAAACTGAGCTGCCTTTCACAACATATCTGAAAAGTAATTTGTGAAAATTTAAACTGAAAGTGTTTTTTGATTACAGTTTATCCCCAACCAGTTATAAAAAAAAATGTAGTTATGTTTTTACTACAGTACATTATAGTCTAATTTAATGGTTAGATGAGAAAATATTAATATATTGAATGAATGAAAACTTAGGTCCCCATTCTCTTTTTTAAAGGAAATTCAGTTGTAAAAATCTTTCACTTGATTATAGTTTGACATGGGTGTCTAAACTTGTGCATTTCAGTATGTTTTGCTAACCAAGAAGTTGCCTGGCTGGCACCATGTATTCACTTTCATTTGAGAAATAAAACCATGTAAAGAATTCCGGGCCTTAGTCCATGGGGCCCGGCCAGGCACAGCCCGAAGAGGAGACATGGGCCCATCCTCCCGCAGGCCCACCACCCGCAGGAGGCGCCATAGGGGTCGGGTGCATTGTGTGCTGGGCGGCGGCCAGGAGCGGAGGCCCTGGCGGACTGATCCCCGGCTGCCAAGACTGGCAATAGGGACATGGAATGTCACCTCTCTGGTGGGGAAGGAGCCTGAGTTAGTGCGTGAGGTTGAGAGGTACCGGCTAGATATAGTCGGGCTCACCTCACGCATGGCTTGGGCTCTGGAACCAGTCTCCTGGAGAGGGGCTGGACTCTGTCTCAGTCTGGAGTTGCCCCTGGTGAGAGCGGGGGCTGGGGTGGGTATTCTAATATCCTCGGCTTGCTGCCGGTGCGTTGGGGTTTTTCCGGTGGATGAGAGGGTTTGTTCCCTGCGCCTTAGGATCGGGGAACGGGTCCTGACTGTCATCTGCGCTTATGCGCCGAGTGGCAGTTCAGAGTACCCAGCCTTCCTAGAGTCCCTGGGGGGGGGTGGAAGGTGCCCCATCTGGAGACTCTGTTGTCCTGCTGGCAGACTTCAATGCTCACGTGGGTAACAACAGCGAGACCTGGAGGGGCGTGATTGGGAGGAACGGCCTCCCTGATCTGAATCTGAGCGGTGTTTTGTTATTGGACTTTTGTGCAAATCACAGTTTGGCCATAACGAACACCTTGTTCGAACATAAGAGTGTCCATAAGTGCACGTGGCACCAGGACGCTCTAGGCCGCAGGTCGATGATCGATTTTGTAATCGTATCACCAGACCTGCGACCATATGTTCTGGACACTCGGGTAAAGAGAGGGGCTGAGCTGTCAACTGATCACCACCTGGTGGTGAGTTGGATCAGGTGGCGGGGGAGGACGCTGGACAGACCCGGTGCACCTAAACGTGTAGTGAGGGTGTGCTGGGAACGTCTAGCAGAGGCCCCAGTCCGTGAGATCTTCAACGCACACCTCCGGCAGAGCTTCAACAGCATTCCGAGGGAGACTGGGGACATTGAGTCTGAATGGACCATGTTCAGCGTCTCCATCGCCGAAGCTGCTGCAGTGAGCTGCGGCCGCAAGGTGGTTGGTGCCTGCCGTGGTGGTAACCCCCGAACCAAATGGTGGACACCAGAGGTGAAGGGAGCCACCAGGCTGAAGAAGGAGTCCTATCGGGCTTGGTTAGCCTGTGGGACTCCGGAGGCAGCCGACAGGTATCGACAGGCCAAGCGGAATGCAGCTCGGGCATTGGCTTCAGCAAAAACTCAGGTGTGGGAGGAGTTCGGAGAGGCCATGGAAAAAGACTTTCAGACTGCCTCGAAGAGATTCTGGCAAACCGTCAGGCGTCTCAGGAGGGGAAAGCGGTGCTCTACCTGCACTGTGTATAGTGCTGGCGGAGTGCTGCTGACGTCGACTGAGAAAAATTGTCAGGCGGTGGAAGGAATACTTGAGGACCTCCTTAATCCCACTGACACGTCTTCCGAGGAGGAAGCAGAGTCTGGGGATGAAGGAAAGACCCGCCAATTTCCGGGGGTGAGGTCACTGAGGCAGTTAAACAACTCCTTGGTGGCAGAGCCCCTGGTGTTGATGAGGTCCGCCCGAGTTCCTGAAGGCTCTGGACGTTGTAGGGCTGTCCTGGTTGACACGCCTCTACAATGTTGCGTGGAGATCAGGGCAGTACCCTGGACTGGCAGACCGGGGTGGTGGTCCCGATCTTTAAGAAGGGAGACCGGAGGGTGTGTTCCAACTACAGGGGGATCACACTCCTCAGCCTCCCTGGGAAAGTCTATGCCAGGGTGCTGGAAAGGAGAGTTCGTCCGCTAGTCGAACCTCGGATACAGGAGTGTTACGTCCCCCCCGAAGGGGTCTAGGCGTGCGAGTGAGGGAACCAGTAACAAATGGGTCCAGAACAGAATGAAAGGAAAACAGACAGGTGTTTTTAGTAAATAAAACAGTCTTTATTATAAATAACCTTAACATAAAGAGCCGGCAACGCCGTTCTACCAATAACCCTTGGAAAAAGGAAAACAAAGGTTACAACAACAAAGAACACTCAATCAAACAAAAACTCCACACCACGAGGAGGCACTTCCAGGGGCCCACAAGCTCACCCTGTCACTAACAGCTAGCTTTACTGCCGCCGAGGCCCACAAGCCAACACTACTCACGTGAAGCAGCACACTGCTTCCACACTATAGGCAGGACAACCACACACCTAGCACTCAAAGCAGAGACACCAGAGAAAGCCACCCCTGCTCACAGCTCATCCCCAGCTTAAATAGCCTCAGAGGTGATTGCTGACTGGATTCAGGTGGCAAACGAGGCTAACCAAGAGCAGCTGTGTCCTGGGGAGAGAGGAGAGTGAGAGAAACAGAGGAGGTGGGAGTGGCAAGAGAGGAGGAGGCGGAGAAAAACACCACGCCCACACTAGAGGAGTTTCAGGAGGCCCAGCTAGGGCCGTAACAACCCCTCCCATAAATACAAACCAGTGGTTTGTTACAGAACGTCCTGCCCAACTTTTAAACATCACCTACCATGCACCATAATAACGGTTAGGTATAGCCTGCCGAATCTGCCAAGACCTTTTCGATGGGTCCAAAACACTAAATGGGGTTGGCTCAATTCCCTCAAAATAGTGTCTCGAGTGACAGCCAGATGTTTTTTTTGAGGCATTACATAAGGAGAACCCAGCGGATAGCTAGAAGGCCTTACAGCAACACTTCTCTGACGCTTCTTCGCTAGGTCATGGCGATAGGCATGCTGGTTAGCCAGAGGTGGGGGTTGGAATGGTTGTGTCACACGCAATCTGTCACGATGTAGGTCATCTGGACCCGAAAGATTGTCAACAGGTGGCATCTCATAACCAGTTGAGCTCTGACATTCACCAAATGACACCACTGAGCAATTATGCTCCAATTGTTGCCTAGGACTGGCAACTTTGTCCGTTTGTGAACCACAGTTCACTCTTTTGAAAGCAGATCGATTTTGCTTTGAGTTGGCTTTCGAACAGTGAGCAATCAGGTGACCAGGTTTATGGCAAAAGAAACAGAGCTTTGTTTTGGCTCTTGAAACCACGCCTGTGTCGGCTTTGTTAGCTGGCACACTCCTAGCCCTCGAGACAGACCGTTTCTGTTTGTAGGCCTCACAATTTGCTATCAAATGGCCAGACCCGAAACAGAAGAAACACTTTCTTTTCACCTTGGGACGGGACACGGGTACCTCGCTCTTTGGGTACTGTGTAGCTGGCACATCACTAACCTTCACTGGGGCATCGCATCGGTCGTGCTTAATAACACTGGTTTTATGGATGAGGGCAAACTCATCAGCCAGTGTTGCAGCCTGCTGTAACGAGGACACCTTCTGTTCACTAAGGTGTACTGCAATGCACTCTGAGACGCAGTTCTTAAATTCCTCCACCAGCATTAATTCACGCATCGACGCCAGGTCCGTAACTTTGCTGGACACACACCACCGATCAAAAAGCACACACTTCTTCCTCGCGAAATCTCGGTAGGATTGACCCTGTCCCCTTTTTAATCCCCGGAAACGCTGCCTATAAGCTTCTGGGACTAGCTCATAAGCTAGAAGGATGGCACTTTTCAACTTGTCGTAATTCAGACCGTCCTCAGCTGACAATGAAGAACAAACTTGCTGAGCCTTGCCTACCAGCTTGCAATGTAGCAAAATGGCCCACGACTCCCGTGGCCAGTGCAAGGCTGTGGCTATTCGTTCAAACGATTCGAAGTAGCTGTCAACCTCAGTGTCGCGGAACACCGGAACCAGGCAAATGTTTTTCCCCACATCAAATGGTGCTTCTGCCTGCTGAATGGCAGTCGCAGGAAGGGAAGCCTGCTGGAGTTCTAACTGTCGCAACTTGACAGCTGTCTCTGCTTCCACCTTTTTCAACTCAACCTCTCTGGCTCTGGCAAGTTCTGCCTCTAAACGCTTAAGCGCCATCTCCTTCTTTAGCTGGAACGCCCTCTCACAATCCTCCCTTTCTAACTGAAGACGAGCCAGGCGTACACAGAGCCTAGCATCCTGCTTCGAGCCTACACTCGATTCAATGGAGAATGGTTCGAAGTGAGGCAGTGTCATCGGCTTGTCCTCAGGCAGCCCCTGAGCAACAGGCGTAGACACTGATGGAGCTACACCTTGAGCTGGCACCTGCGGAACAGGCTGAGATGCTACGCCGTCTAACTGCTGAAACACTGTCCTCAGGAGGGACATATGATCTGCTCACCCTGTCACTAGCAGCTAGCTTTACTGCCGCCGAGGCCCACAAGCCAACACTACTCACGTGAAGCAGCACACTGCTTCCACACTATAGGCAGGACAACCACACACCTAGCACTCAAAGCAGAGACACCAGAGAAAGCCACCCCTGCTCACAGCTCATCCCCAGCTTAAATAGCCTCAGAGGTGATTGCTGACTGGATTCAGGTGGCAAACGAGGCTAACCAAGAGCAGCTGTGTCCTGGGGAGAGAGGAGAGTGAGAGAAACAGAGGAGGTGGGAGTGGCAAGAGAGGAGGAGGCGGAGAAAAACACCACGCCCACACAAGAGGAGTTTCAGGCGGCCCAGCTAGGGCCGTAACAAGGAGGAACAATGCGGTTTTCGTCCTGGTCGCGGAACACTGGACCAGCTCTTTATCCTCTCAAGGATACTTGAGGGTGCGTGGGAGTTTGCCCAACCAGTCTACATGTGTTTTGTGGACCTGGAGAAGGCATTCGACCGTGTCCCTCGGGGTGTCCTGTGGGAGGTGTTGTGGGAGTATGGGGTGTCTGGCCCATTGCTACGGGCCATTCGATCCCTATACAACCGTTGCAAGAGTTTGGTTCGCATTGCCGGCAATAAGTCGGACTCGTTCCCGGTGGGTGATGGGCTCCGCCAGGGCTGCCCTTGTCACTGGTTCTGTTCATAATTTTTATGGACAGGATTTCTAAAGCGCAGCCAAGTGGCGGAGGGCTTTCGCTTGGGTGGCCTCAGAATCTCATCTCTGCTTTTTGGCGGATGATGTGGTTCTGTTGGCTTCATCAGGTGAGGGCCTCCAGCTCGCACTGGAACGGTTCGCAGCCGATTGTGAAGCAGCGGGAATGAGGATCAGCACCTCCAAATCTGAGGCCATGGTTCTCAGCCGGAAAAGGGTGGAGTGCCCACTCCGGGTCGGGGATGAGTTCCTGCCCCAAGTGGAGGAGTTCAAGTATCTCGGGGTCTTGTTCGCGAGTGACGGGAGAAGGGAGCGGAGATCGACAGGCGGATTGGTGCTGCGGCTGCAGTGATGCGGACGCTGCACCGGTCCGTCGTGGTGAAGAGGGAGCTGAGTGTAAAAGCGAAGCTCTCAATTTACAGGTCGATCTCGTCCCTACCTCACCTATGGCCACGAGCTGTGGGTAGTGACCGAAAGAACGAGATCGCGGATACAAGCGGCAGAAATGAGCTTCCTCCGAAGGGTGGTTGGCCTCTCCCTTAGAGATAGGGTGAGAAGTTCGGCCATCCGGGAGGGGCTCAGAGTAGAGCCGCTGCTCCTCCACATCGAAAGGAGCCAGTTGAGGTGGTTCGGGCATCTGACAAAGATGCCTCCTGGGCGCCTCCTGGGTGAGGTGTTCGGGCATGTCCCACCGGGAGGAGGCCCAGGGCAGACCCAGGACACGCTGGAGAGATTATATCTCGGCTGGCCTGGGAACGCATTGGTGTTCCCCGATAAGCTGGAGGAGGTGGCTGGGGAGAGGAGGTCTGGGCTTCTCTGCTTAGGCTGCTGCCCATGACCCGGCCTCGGATAAAGCGGATGAAGATGGATGGATGGGAAAGACCATCTCTGAATCAAAGAGGGGGCTAAGGGTGCATCTTTTACCATCTTACAATGCTGTGATTGCAGCCATTCCCCAACTCTCTGCGAACGCTACTCATGACAGTTGATCAATGGTCATGGCTTTGACAAATTTGTGTGGGAGCACAGCTCTGATCCTATAAGTTTTACAGTCGATTAATTTCTGTTTGGCAGTTGCTACATTGTTAGTGAGGCCTGTTTAAATTAAATGTTCATTGTTGTGTTCTTTGAAAGCATGCAGTCATGGACACTTGTCACTATGACACAGTATTGTGACTGAAACAAAAATGACTGCAGTCCTGCTTTTTGCATGGAATTTTTGTCGCACGCAATAGCAATAATTGTCTCTTATTCTGTAGATCTTGGTGATAAACATTTTTTTGTGATCATGAACCAGTATATTTTTTAGCTTGTAATGACACCTCTTTAAATTTCAACTTAGCAGTTTTTTAGTCATTATAATTCTCATCGTTCCCCTAGCATTCATAGTAACAAATATGTCTGCATTTACATAGCATTGAGGAGGATAACATCAAGAGAGGAACGAGTCAGATCGTTAAAATCTTATACTTCTCACCTGATCTTTGTTGTGATTTTCTTCCTACCATGGACATGTTGGTACTTATGTAGCTGCTGTAAGCTTATTCATTCATTCTAAAGCCAGAATGATAAATTACACATTGACCCACACAATACCAGCTTTGGTTATTCCCATAGTGTATGCTTTCAAGACCGAAGAAGTGATGAACTTTATCAAGAATCTTTGCAAAAAAAAAAAAAAAAACCCAAAAAACTTCATGCCAGTAACAGGACAAAAGGATAAACTTATCATCATTTACTTTTGAACTATCTTACAGTCATGAGTCGCTGTGTGGCAGGCAGGTTAATGAAATTTCTTTGAAAAGAAACTTGAAATTTCTTTTCAAGGTCAACTTTGACTTGTCAAATGCTTAGCCAACCTAGGTACTAGGGTACCCTAGGGTACCCACCTAGGGTACCCAACCTAGGTGCCTAAGTCCTAGTATAGTATTGATATTGTGAAATTTGAAGAGGATCCATAAAAACTTATGGGTAATATAAAGTTTTTACTGTTTTTTTTTACACATTGTTGTAATCATTGACCTGATCTTCACCTAAATGAAATCAACTTGAGCTATAATTGGTAACTACTGTTATAATAAATTTGGCAGTAATTGTGGGTGCTAAACTGCTAACAAACAGACAGACAGACAAACAAACAAACATACACAACTGAGTACACACTTCGTCCCGTTGGGGGGGTTACAGTCAAAGATATTTATTACTACCTGTGCAATTGAATTCTTTGTGTGTAAATTCAACAAAAACTTTGCAGCCAAGCAGGCAAAAGCAGTATCACAAGCATGTCTGCTCGGTGAAGGCTGCAGCAGTTTTTCATTATCTTGGATAACTCTGCTCTTGACGTTTAAACTAGTGTGACTTTTTATAGTTTAGAGAGCAGAAGGGGCCCAGTGTGACTGGTCATCATCAAAGAAGTGACGCTAAAACCTCTGTCACTCCCATGTTTAGTTCATAATGACGATCAGAGAAGGAAGTGTGCATAAAAGAGTAGTTAAGTTGACAGGTTTGAAAATATGAATAAATCATCAAAACACACACTTAATTCAGTGTTACTTAGGGGCTTCTCAGGATGTCTTGAACATGCCAGTGTCATCTGGCACCAGATTCAAATTGCCAGGAAAGAATGAAGAGACCTTCATGTGGTCTTTTTAGACCTTGCCAACGCCTTTGGGTCAGTTGTGCATTACATCTTGTGGATGGCCTTCAACTATTTCAGCGTACCAAACCACATCACAGGACTGGTCAAGACCTACTTTCAGGACTTACAGTTTTGTGTAACAGCTGAGAACACCACCATCGCCTGGCAGCACCTGGGAATTGGAGTTATGGGAGGCTGCACAATTTCCCCTCTGGCATTTATCATGGCAATGGAGTTGGTTATGCGGGCATCTCGGTGGGTAGTGGGAGGTGAGAGACTCACGAGTGGCCTTCACCTTCCTCCCATTAGAGCCTACATGGATGACATGACCATGATTACAACAACAAAACCATGTACTAGGTGACTGCTACAGAAGCTCCAGGAAAACATTGAATGGGCAAGAATGAAGTTTAAGCCAAGTAAATCTTGCAGCATCTCCATCATAAAAGGAAAACTGACAGCTGAGCAATTCTATATCAGTGGAGAACCAATTCCAACAGTCTTAGAGAAGTCCATCAAGAGCCTGGGGTGGTGGTATAATGCAGACCTCAATGGCACCTGGCAACTTGAACAACTACGGCAGAACATGGCTAAAGACCTCAGGTGGATTAACAACACTGCACTCCCAGGGAAACTGAAGCTCTTGTGCTTCCAGTTTGGGTTGATACCCAGACTACTGTGGCCGTTGACAATGTACGAGGTCTCACTCAATCATGCCAATGGATGATGCTAGTGAGCTCCTACATGAGGAAGTGGCTTGGACTTCCCAAATGCCTCAACACCGTTGGACTCTACAGCAACGGAATACTGTCATTGCCTATCCCTAGCCTGGTAGAGGAGTTTAAATGTGCAAAAGTGAGGCTTGAGATGTCACTCATGGACTCCCGAGACCCCATAGTGCACAGGTGTGGAACTCCAGGCCTCAAGGGCCGGTGTCCTGGAGGTTTTAGATGTGTCCTTGATCCATCACAGCTAATTTAAATGGCTAAATTACCTCCTCAACATGTCTTGTAGTTCTCCAGAGGCCTGTTAATGAACTAAACAGTTGACCCAGGGTGATATCTAAAACCTGCAGGACACTGGCCCTCGAGGCCTGGAGTTCGACACCCCTGCCATAGTGAGAGGCGCTGCTCCCACCCTAACAATGGGGAGGAAGTGGACCCCAGCCACAGCTGTGCTACAGGCCAAATCTGCTCTTCACCATTGTGATGTGGTGGGTCACGTCCAACAGGGCAGAGGAGGACTAGATCTTGGCACAGTAACACCTCGGTGGCAACAGGCATCTGTAACCAAACGTCGAAAAATGGTGGTGGAGGAGGTGCGTCGACAGGATGAAAGAACCAGACATCCCAGAGCTGTAGCGCTGGCCAAAGAGGGCTGCTGGATGAATTGGGAGAGTGTTGAAAAGAGGAAACTCACATGGAGTGAAATCTGGGGAATGGAGGCTAATAGGCTAAGTTTCATCATCTGAGGCACATATGATGTGGTGCCTTCCCCCCAAAATCTGCAGCTGTGGTTTAGAAAGGACCCATCTTGCCCCCTGTGTACTGTCCCAGCAACACTCAAGGACATCTTGGTTGGTTGTAGGACTAGCCTTACTCAAGACAGATACACATGGAGACAGAACCAGGTCCTCAGGTGTCTAGCTGAGGAAGTTGAGTGCAAGAGGAAATGATGATGTGTCCCAAAATGTGATATTATAATCTAGATCAGATTTCTAATCCCTGAACCTAACCAAGGAAGGTAAAACAAAACTAAAAAGAATGTCAGAATACCCTGTGATAAAAGACAAAAACACCCTGTGAAGTTGAGGTACACAAAGATTTGTGCCGCTTGTAAATATTCCGGGCAGCCTTCCTCATAGTAGCCATCCTTCAAGACATTCTCCATTTGAAGCATTGCATTATCAGGGATTGTAACATCTAGTCCTTTTATTGAATGTACCACATATCAAAAGTGATTTCTTATTGATTTAGTTTAGTATCATAAATATTTATATTTATTTTAGTTTTTAGTTTAATTGTTCTTGAAACATTTATTTTGTGCTAATAACGATTCAGTGCTCTGGTTACAATAGCAAGCAGTAAGTTGTAGCATCTCATTGTTTACTTAAACATAGTTACCAAATAAAATATATTAATAATTATAAGCATGTGACCCAGCATCCTTCACTTCTACTGCCACACTGAGGTAAAATATAAATAACACATCTCTCACAGTATGACTCACCTTAGTGCATTGCACGCTTGATAACATTTGGGTGAGTTTTGCTTTTGCCACAGCAAAAATCAGCTATATATTTTTTACTTACTCTTTAGTTTTTACTCTACAGAGACAGATATTTATAACGTGAACAGAAAAAAAAAAGTCCCCTACTATGTTTAATACCACATTTATTCGGCCTGCAAAATTCTATCTTGGTGGGTTTTCCAATATCCCTCATATTAGGTATTTCTATATCTTCCTGTGTTTTGTCTACATCGTGACTGTTTTGGGGAACGGTTTTCTTCTCTCAGTTATTTGGCTGGTGAAGACTCTTCATACTCCTAAATACATGGTTGTGTTCAACATGGCTTTGACAGATTTGTGTGGGAGCACAGCTCTCATTCCAAAAGTCTTAGATACTTTTCTGTTTGACAGGAGATACATCGTCTATGAGGCCTGTTTAAGTTATATGTTCTTTGTTATTTTCTTTGCAAGTGTGCAGTCATGGACACTTGTCACGATGGCATATGACAGACTTATAGCCATTTGTCTCCCTTTAAGGTATCATAATATTGTGACTGAAACATCAATTACTGCAATTCTGCTGTTTGTATGGTGTTTTTTTGTAACTGCAATAGCAACCATGGTTGGGCTTCTTAATCGTCTCTCATTCTGTAGCTCTTTGGTTATAAACAGCTTTTTTTGTGATCATGGACCAGTATATCGTTTAGCTTGTAATGATATATCTATAAATCAGAATTTAGCATCTGCCATTGTCAGCATAATTCTCATCATTCCTCTAGCATTTATAGTAGCCACATATATCTGTATTTCCATAGCAGTGAGCAGGACTGCATTCAGAGAGGAACGACTCAGAGCGTTAAAAACTTGTACTTCTCACCTGATGCTTGTTGCTATTTTCTTCCTACCATGGACAGGTACTAATGTAGCTGCAGTCAGCTCCTACATTGATCCTAATGCCAGAATGATAAATTCTGCATTGACCCACACCATACCACCTTTGCTCAATCCCATTATATATGCTTTAAAGACAGAAGAAGTGACGAATGCTATCAAGAAGCTTTGCAAAAGACATTATTTTAGTAACAAGAAAAAAAGGAAAACATAAAGGAATGCTAAAGCAGAATAGAGTTTCTTTGTTTTGAAATATCTTATTCAGAAGTATTGCAATGAATTAGCTGCACCTTAATCCACTAAAAACAGCCTTCGATTGCAGAAGCAAAATTTGAAATAGATGTGGACTGTTGTTGTAGCTGTACACAAGTTAAATTTAATCTAAATATTGAAAAGCATGAAACCCTCTTCACTTTTTTCCCTGTGTGTTAAAAAAGGATCAAGCTAAATTTTGTTTTACCTCTGAATTCTTGCACCACATCACCTACTGGCTTCTGTTATCTAAGTACATCAATGTGTATTAAAAATTTTTGAAAACATAAATGTAGCTTTTTAAAGTAAAGAAACAAGAATATTTTCAAAATATTTTTCAGCACCTTTGTTGTGAAGTTGCTTTGATTTCTTGTAATGCCTGCATTTATTACAGTTAATGTTTCGCAAAGAAAAACTTTAAAGGAGATGTCAAACAATGTATATACATCTGATAGTGTGGTTTTTTGGGTACATGGGGAAAAGTGCAGAAGCAGTGGACAAGTTGAAAATATAATGGAGACAAAGGTGTAATAGTTTTTAATCAAGATTATGCAAATGGGAGTGACTATTGTGGTGAAATATTTAGAAATACACCTTTAAGTCTGTAAGTGGCTCATTTTCATTATCAAAAGGTATTAGACTTTAAGACTACTACGGCACCTAAGCATGAAAATGTGTTCAGTGTTTGTTCAGATGTGTTAAATTCATAGGTGGGAACCAACAAAGTACAAATACTTAATGCTACAGGTATCTGTACTTCAGTATTTTTTTCTTATCTTTTTACTTTAACTCCTTACAATGTAACACAAATATTTCTACTTTCTCTTCCTTACATTTTTAAAGCAGACATGTTACTTATAATATGAAGGAGGTTTTTATTTTCCGTCATTGCGCACCATCAAACATCAAACCGATTTGAGCCTATATGGAGGGAACAATGACACATCGAAGACAGTCGTACTGTTGTATCTGTCACCAGGGCTTATCGCATCCAAAAAGATGAAAGAAGGTGAAAACATTTGATTTATGCATAATTTAAGGCACTGTGCCCAGGGTTAAATTCGGGCAGAATGATCTAGAAGAGTTTTGTTGGTGCAGATGCCCATAAGTAGCCACTTAGCAGGCAGTGTCAGCATTCAAGAACTGAGGCATTTTCAGCTGTGTACAGCAGGGTAAGTGAGGTTTTGGGCTGGGAGGGTGCACTGCATTGCAAACCAAACAAAACACAAGGAGCATGAGACCAAAACCGAGCCCAGAAACAAACAAAAACAGTCCAAAACAAAAGATGCTGGAGTCCAGGGAAACAGCGTCCATGGAGAGCAGAAGGTCGACCCGGGGGGCGACAGCACAAAAGTTCATAGTTCGACTGTTCTGGGGGCCGACCACGTGAGAAGTGCCAGTGGCAGCAGAACAGGACTGGAGGCCGGCGGCGTGGAGGCCGGCGGCGTGGAAGACAGCGGCGGCTCTCGAGTGTCGGGCGTACTAGTTGAGACTTGGTGGGCATTGGATCAAACGAGGCCAGATGGTGGCGTGGCAGCCACACGCGACGATGGAGCCGGACCAGATGGTGGCGTGGCAGCCACAGGCGACGATGGAGTCGGACCAGACGGTGGCGTGGCAGCCACAGGTGACGATGGAGCCGGACCAGACGGCGACGATGGAGCCGGACCAGGCGACGGCGTAGGCGGAGCAGAAGC
Source organism: Oreochromis aureus (assembly GCF_013358895.1). NCBI lineage: Eukaryota > Metazoa > Chordata > Actinopteri > Cichliformes > Cichlidae > Oreochromis > Oreochromis aureus. Next base: position 18,124,783 of record NC_052951.1, read on the forward strand.
AGAAGCCGGAGCTGGACCAGGCGGAGCAGAAGCAGATGCAGAGGCCGGACCGGGCGAAGGCGACTTGGACCCTCCAGCGGAGACGAGGAGGTGCTGGCCGGGCTGACCAGATGTCATGTTTCGGCTGTGTGCAGGCAGGAGAAGGACCCAAACGCAAAACTCACCACACAGGAATTAAACTCAAAAGCTGCTTTATTGCAGAGTGGCATGAAAACCATAACTAAACTAAACTAATCTGGGACATGGATAAACTGACACACAGGGAAACACAGCCATGAGGGAGACTACGACACTGACAAAGAGAAAACACAGGACTTAAATACACAGAGGGATAACGAGGGAATGAGACACAGAAGGAGAGCACAGCTGGGAGTAATCAGGCTGGACGAGACAAGGGAAGTAAAACTAGAAACACTGACATGAGACACGGACCTTCAAAGTAAAACAGGAAACACACTGACTGAACTCTAGACATGTAACTTAACAGCAACTGGGGAGACAGAACATAAGAACCTGAAACATGGTACAGAAAGGCACAGTAGGCAACATGGAACACACAGGGAAGCCATATGACAGAACTTAAGAACTAAACTTTTGATAACCATAATGGAAACCTAGGGAATAACAAAGACAGTACAACAAGGACTCAAAACATAAACCATAATATACAAACACAAGATCTCTTCAAAATAAAACAGGAAACCTAATGAGACGCAGACATGACAACCAGAACTTGACAACGTAAGACACAGACATGAAACACATGAAGAGCAGGGGAGACTTAACAGGGGTTGGAAGACACAAGGGGAATCTAATAACAAAGAACTAGAAAAACTCATGAGCTTAATCATATAAACATCCAAATAAACTAAACTCAAAACACTGGGTCATAAGACCCAGGACCGTGACACCAGAGCCGCCAGCGGAGACGAGGAGGTGCTGGCCGGGCTGACCTGAGCCGCCAGCGGAGACGAGGAGGTGCTGGCCGGGCTGACCTGAGCCGCCAGCGGAGACGAGGAGGTGCTGGCCGGGCTCACCAGAACCCCCAGCGGAGACGAGGAAGTGCTGGCCGGGCTCACCAGAACCCCCAGCGGAGACGAGGAAGTGCTGGCCGGGCTGACCAGAGCCCCCAGCGGAGACGAGGGATGGCTGGAGCGGTTCTCCTGAACCCCCAGCGGCGACGAGGGATGGCTGGAGCGGTTCTCCTGAACCCCCAGCGGAGACGAGGGATGGCTGGAGCGGTTCTCCTGAACCGCCAGCGAGAAGAGATGCAGAGCCAGCAGGTGCGGAGACCTCTGGCTCAGCGGACGCTAACTGTAGCTGCACAGGGCACGCAGTCGGCTTGGGATGCAACGGCTGGGGCTGTGCGGGGCAAACAGTCTGTCCAAGATGTGTCAGCACCATGCAGTCCTCAGCTGGCTGAGCAAGCTCACAAAGGCTTCCAGTTGAGGTTGGTAGTGACTGAATGGGCTGCTGAGCTTTTAACAGGGCTGGTGACTGAGCAAACAACTGAACTAGAGACTGAACTGGTGACAGAACAGGAAACTGGGCTAATAACTGAGATAATGACTGCGCCATGGATAGAAGTGCAAGTTGTAGTGGTGGTTGCAGTGATGGTGGGTCAGCAGGCAGTTGAACTGGTGACTGAGCAGGTGTCAGACTCTTGGCTGCTCTCCTCCGGGGAACAGGAACGGGTGCAGGGCCTGGCCGAACACCACCCATCCCCACCCGAGGAACAGATACGGGTGCAGGGATGAGCTGGGCTCTGGCTGCCTTTACCCTGGGGGCCGGTGTAGGTGCAGGAGCTAGCTAGATCTCTGCCGCTCCCACCCGAGGAACTGAGATGGGTGCAGGAGTCAGCAGGGTCACAGCTGACCTTACCCGGGGAGCCGGAATAGGTGCAGGCAACGGCTGGGTGTCCATCAACCCCACCCGAGGAGCAGGTACGGGTGCCGGGATGAACGGAGCCTCTGCCAGGCTGGAGACAGAAGCAGGGACCAGCTGGACCTCAGCTACCCTCACCCGAGGAACTGATACGGGTGCAAGGGAAAGCTGGGCCTCCAGTTGCTTTACAACTGGAGGTGGAGAGCTGAGCTCAGGAGCAGTAACAGACACTGGGAAAACCAAGTTAGTGGAGCCAAACACAGTTTCAGCAAAAAGAGACCTATGGCAGGCCAGTTTTAGCAACTCTGCTGTTCTTAAGCTGTCCATGTTAGAAGTAGCAGTCTTTAAAACAGTCATTGTACAGAAGGATCCAGGCTTAACAAACCTAGGGTCTGTAATTCTTGGCTCAGAAGGAGCGGTTACAGAAATAGAAGCATTCTTATGGACTGTTTCTAAATACACTGGTTGGTGAGCAGCATAGTCCAGGAGTGAAGGAACACCTTCCACAGTCTCATACTCAGCAGGTACAGGAGTAGGGGTGTTAACACAGGTAGTGTTTGAGGTAACTGGGTGCGAAACTAACTGTGGGCTATCCAATCTGAGCTCCCCTAGCAGTTTACTCATGACGGATGGTAACATGTTTCCCTTAAACTTAACAACAGTGATTGAATGCACAGTCTTAGTGTTTTCAAAACCTGAGTTACCAGACTTCGCATCAGCTCTTGTTAACTCGAGAGGAGCAACATTCTTTATCCCTGGAGAAACCATTTCAGAGCTAAAAAACACGGTGGGAAAATCTAAATGTGGCAGAGGGTCAGAAACAACCTGAAGAACAGAAAACGCAGCCTTTGAAGGTTGGAAGACACACAGTTCACTTTCCAGGGGGTCCCTTCCGGTTTCAGCAGGAAGAGGAACCTCAGGACTGTTTGTTTTAATATTTAGTTCACGGGTATGCAACTCACAAATAGTCTTTTGCATCGAAGGTGAGATTATCAGTCTGTGTGTAAATTACTGCTGACCTGGGAGGAGCAACAGAAAAACAGTCATCCTCAAAACATGGGTGTGAGGGCAGATAATGCGGGCTCTGGATTAACTGACCCAGAATTACTAGACACAGAGTTAACGGCCCCTGGGATGACGCGCACAGAGTTTACAGTGTCAGAATCTTTTAATTCAGCCTGAAAAGCAGTCTCTAGGGGGGCAATGAACTCAGTCTCATGCTTAATAGGTGCAGAGGTGAACTTAGAAATGTTATGAGGCCTGGAAACACAGTCATTTTCAAACTTACTATTCCTCTCTGAGTCACGGACATGAAAAACTGCGGACTGAGGAATAGAATATTGTCCGAGTCGGTCCGGCTCGGAAGCGGCATGGAAGACACAGTCAGATTCACTCACCACCGGAGTTTGCTCAGTAACTTTTGGGTGGCGACGGCGTGGACGGCGTCTCCTCCTTGATGAGGAAACGGAGGTGACGGGGAAAACCGGTGATGATGCGGGGGGTGACGGTCTCCGCTTCATCCTCCGACCACATCGCTGCTAGGAAAGCAGCGGGAGAGTGACGGTCAGAGCTGAGAGGGGAAGGAGAAGGGCTCCGCGGCAGCGGCGTCGAGAAACCCTCTCGTTGTAGTAGCCGCTGTTGCGATACCGAGAGCCCCGTCTGCTGCTGCGATACCGTCGCGGCGTGCCTTGTTTGCTGCTGCTGCGGCGGCTGCCTGGCGGAGATCTCCGTCTGCTGTCTCCGTGGTGTGGAATCCCGGGAACAGACGCGGTCTGCCAGCTCCCGAGCTTGTAACGCCTCCTTGGCTCGGCTTAGTTCATCAATAAAGCCCTCATAGCAGGAGAGCTTGCGAAGGAAAGGGTTTCCCTCGACTATTGCCCTTATGGCCTTAAGTCCGACAGAAATTGTCCGTGAGTCCGAGGCGTGGGTTATTCGCCTCACCAGACTCTGGACACGGAGAATGTCTTCCTCCCGGGCGGAGCCTGCTGGGTCCATTTCGTGCTCGCGTTCTTCTGTCACAGTACGGCTGTGTGTAGTGTGGAATTACAGGGATTATTTTACATAACCATCATCTTTATCATTGCATTAATTATCATTTCATCCAAGCATTTATTGAAGTTGCTGGCATTATGTTATAATTTGTATAACAGGGGTTATCATAATCACATATTAACATGTTTAGTCTGAGCAAAGGCCTGAATGTATTCAGCTTCTTGTTGCATTTGAGTTTGCCTAGTAACAGGTGACAGAAGGAGAGGTCCAGTCCATGGTGACCTCAAAGGCCTGAGATCATCACCATATTCGGAAGAGGATGCCAGAAAGAGGAACCTCTGTGTTTGCAGTTAATTCTTAAAATACATGAATGTGCTGTACATGTAAATTATGTGCTTGTAAACGCATGAGGGGGCGTCATAATACCCTGATGTTATAAAAGCAAATTGAAATGTATTTTTGGGTGGAGATCCACGCCAATTGTGTGCAGTAATGGTCTCCCCGCACGTGTGTTCATTAAAATCAACTGTTTGACCAACTCGCTTATACTATGGTTGTTTTGTTCTCACCCTCAATATTCTGATCACGCAACAGTAGGCAAGAGAAGGACCCAAACGCAAACTCGCAGAGACAAAGGTAAACTCAAAACACAGCTTTATTGCTGGTATAGGGGGACACGATAAACAATACAAAACTAAACTGGGAAAACTAAAGCACAAGGAGCCACAGGGAAAATCACACAGCTATGAGGGAGAACGCGACACAGAACTGAGGGAGACGCAGACATAAATACACAGAGGGTTAACGAGGGAAGTGGGAGCACACGGGGAACACAGGTGACACTGATAATCATAACGAGACATGGCAGGAGTAAACACGACACTGACGGGAGACTGTCAAAGCAAGACAGGAAGTACACAGAGGTGCAGACAGGAGGAGAGAGAGCACGGGGAGAGCACAGACATAACGGGCTGGGGAAAACATGGAATAAAACACAAGGAGAGACGAGGGCTCACAGATACACAGAGGGCACACAGGGGGTAAGAGTCACAAGGGGAAAACACATAAGGAACAATGTAACAGAGCAACCCAGGAAGCATGGCCTAAATAAGGAACAAAATACATGAAAACTAAGAATACTGGGCCAACATGGCCCAGGACCATGACACTTTTCTCTTTTTTCTAAACTGAGCACCTGATGGCTTTCAACTTTTCTTGTCCATCTTCCATTGGTTTTAATTTTGCACTCCAGTATGAACACCCATCCCTCAACCCGAGGATCACCACAACATAACCTAATAGACCTACACCTTAGTTCACAGATTCCCTTTGTCTAGGGTGCATTTCTGAGATTTCACACAACCCAGGATTCAAATCATGAATACATAATGGGCTTGGATTTACAACATTATAAATGAAATGTGCTCTATTTGGAAGCAGCAGGCCCCCTCCCCTTTCGACGGGTTGTGTTTGAGACTTTAAATCACCAAACTGTAAATTTTAAATTGTCATTGATCCCTTTACCCCTGGTCCTAAAGTGTATAATTATTTTCTTACTCTTCTTATATTTATTTTCTGTTTACTTGCACTGCTGTAACTGGAGCCTCGTCGTCTCGTTTCTCTATATACTGTACTGTTATATAGCGGAGATGACAATAAAGTTTACTTTGACTTTGGAAGCAAGCAGGCGCACCGAGTGCTCTCGCGCTCACTTTTCGTGTATAGAATTTAGAAAAAAACATCGGTGCAAATTATTAGTCTGTATCATAATGTCTGGTGTTTTCATGTTTGTTGGTTTGTTTTTATTTTGTTTTATTTTGCGAGTTGGTTATTAGATGCTGCTCCAGCCAGCCAGAGAATCCCCCACCGCCCCGCCCTCTCCTCCCTGTGCCGCAAGCAGCAATCGCAAACGGAGGGCGCCCTTACTCCCAGCAAATGGGCGATAGAAAACCGATCGGTGCCTATGCCATTCCCAATATGCGCTGGCTGACGTCGGGGGAGCATGAGTACGAGCATTTTTTTTTTTGCCGATGCCCATGGTGCCGCCCCCCACCACGATGCCGCCCCGGGCAACCGCCGGTGTCGCCCGTATCTCAAACCGCTACTGCTGTGAGGCATACTTGGATGACATTGTCATTTATTCTCCGATGTGGTCCGAACAACTGGAAAGGCTCTCTGAGGTGTTCAGACGTTTTTGTGAATCTTCTCTCACATTAAACCTTAAAAAAGTGTGAGTTTGGTAAAGCCACCATTACTTATTTAGGGAAACAGGTCGGACAGGGGCAAGTGCGCCCTGTTGCAGCGAAAGTACAGGCCATTGTTTATTTTCCTGTCCCACAGACAAAAAGAGCTCTGCGTCGTTTTTTTAGGAATGGCCGTTTTTTTATCAAGGGTTTTGCAAAAATTTTTCTGATGTGGTTAGTCCCCTAACTGATCTTGTTAGCCCTTTAAAGCCTTTTATTTGGTCTCCAGCGTGTCAGGTGGCATTCGAGTCTGCCAAAGCATTGTTGTGCAGTGCACCAGTGCTAGCTGCACCGAATTTTGAGTGCTCTTTTAAACTAGAAGTTGATGCCAGCTCGTGTGGTGCAGGCGCTGTTCTTTTACAGGAAGATGGTCACGGCGTAGATCATCCTGTCTGTTATTTTTCAAGGAAGTTTAACAGACACCAGACCCATTATAGCACCATTGAAAAAGAGGCTCTTGCCTTACTCTTTGCTTTACAGCACTTTGAGGTCTATGTCGGGTCAAGTGTGCTGCCTGTGCAGGTGTTTACCGATCACAACCCACTTGTGTTTCTTTCCCAAATGCGCAACTCCAACCAAAGACTTATGTGCTGGTCCTTGTTACTGCAAGATTTTAACTTAGAGATCAGTTACAAGGAAGGGAAAGAGAATGTGTTGGCTGATATTTTGTCTAGAGCACTTTCTCCTTGAATTAAACATTTTGGGGGTAATGTTAATTCTTGGGAAAGGGGGTGTTACGACTGTTTTCGTAATTATAATATGTCAATTTGAGTGTGCAGGTGCTCCTCCATGATTGGTGTATCCAGGGTGGATGGATCTTACCGATTGGCTAACGACCGGGAGGCAGCGCATAAGAAGACACCGCCAGGGACTGCCAGGTCATTCATCCTCGGCCCAACCCAACCGGCAGACCGTGTGTTCACTGTTTAAACTATGTTGATTTAATGTAGGAGCATGTAGGGGTGGACCGCCTTTTTTGTTTAATTAGTTTTCTCCTGTTTTTGTTAGGTAGGGAGGAAAGTAATTGTTGTTTGGTTTGGTTCTTTCGAATAGGTAAGTTATGTACTCCTGAGATAGGCTACCTTTTGTTTGTTGTTTTGGCCTTGGGTTCACCCCGAAGTTATAATTCGCTCTCTTCCTTTGTTTAAATTCACTCATTGTAAATAAATCACTGTCACAAAGTATTCATTGCATGATGTGCTGCTTGGGGTTGGACGGGGATGGATCACCCTTTATGTTGTGGTCTGGCTGCGCCTAGACGGGCCATAACACTCATGTTCGAACATGGTGTTCGTTATGGCGAAACTGTGGTTTGCACAGTAGTCCAACAACAAAATACCGCTCGGGTTCAGATCCGGGAGACTGTTCCTCCCAATCACGCCCCACCAGGTCCCACCCAGGGACTCCAAGAAGGCTGGGTACTCTGAACCACCACTCGGTCCATAAGCGCAGACGGCGGTCAGGACCCATTCCCTGACCAGAAGGCGCAGGGAACAAACCCTCTCATCCACTGGGAGAAACTCCACCGTACAGGCAGCAAGCCAAGGGGATACTAGGATACCCAGCCCCTCTCCCAGAGACTGGTTCCAGAGCCCAACCCGTGTGTTGAGGTGAGCCCGACTCACGCACTAACTCAGGCTCCTTCTCCACCAGAGAGGTGACATTCCATGCCCCAATTGCCAGTTTTGGTAGCCACGGATCAGTCCCCCAGGGCCTCATTCCTGGCCACTGCCCGGCACATAATGCACCTGACCCCTACGATGCCTCCTGCAGGTGGTGGGCCTGCAGGAAGATGGGCCCATGTCCCTTTTTCGGGCTGTGCTTGGCCGGGCCCCATGGACTAAGGCCTGGCCACCAGACACTCCCTCTCGGGCACCCTCCCCAGGCCTGGCTCCAGGGCAGGGCCCTGTAACCCTATCCCGTGCAGGGTGAACTGTTCCCGAGGTGTTCTTCTCATAGGGGTCATCTGAATCACCCTTTGTCTGGTCCCTCACCCAGGACCAGTTTGCTATGGGAGAGCCTACCAGGGTGCAGACGCCCCTGGACAATATAGCCCCTGGGATCCCTGGGACACACAAACCCCTCCACTTCACAGGAAAGGTAGCCATATGATAGTGATTCGCAGAGCCCATACGGTAAAAAAATATATTTTAAAATACATTTAGAAATATATTTCAAAATATACAAAAAATGGCCAAAAAATATATGTGCTAAAATACATTTTAAAATATATTTATATATTTTGAAATATATTTTAGCACATATATTTTTGGCCATTTTTGTATATTTTGAAATATATTTAAAAATATATTTATAATATATTTTGAAATGTGTTTTAACACATATATTTTTTGGCTGTTTTTTATATTTTGAAATATATTTATAAAATATATTTCAAAATACAATTAAACTTATTTAAAATCATTCAAAAATATATAAATTTAACCCTTCAATATATTTCTAAGAAAACATTCACATGTAACAGCTGAAAGAAATCTTTATTTGATGTTTAAAACATACATATAGCATATCAATCAAGCAAGAAATATTCATTTTATAATTTTATTCTCATTACATACTTAAACATTCCAAAAGAAACACACACACACATACACATATATGTGTGTGTGTATATATATATATATATATATCTACATATACATATGTGTGTGTATGTGTATATGTGTGTGTGATTGTATGAACATAAGTCAACATACTTAAAATGTAATTTCTTTTGCTTTTCCAGTAGTCTCAGTTCCCCCAACTTTCACTGCAATCCTCAAAGCCCTTCTGGACACATTGGGAAACCTCTTCCTTACTGCCACTGTAACAAACAAAAGTCACAGTTCTATTACTTTTATCAGAGTTAAAATAAAATTATGATTTATGTTAGCTGGCTTCATTTAGCAAACAGATATTTCTGTTTATATAGATACAGATATTAATACAGATATATTTTACGCATAATTTTACCCCTTTTTTTTCCTAGATGGAAAGTCTATCCAGTTCACATTATAGTAATGCTAACACCCCTTTTGGTCGTCTCTCCTTACCCTCCAGCATTCATAAATCTTTTGACCTTCTTTCTCTGAGACCAACCACTACAATGCATCATCACCTATTTGTATTGGTAACTTACTTTGCAACCTATTTTAATGGTTGCAAAGTAAGTTACTTGTGCTGTATGCAATTTTAGATACACAGAAAGTGTTCACTTACTATATATGGCTGTCATATAGTCCTTATGAAGGGCAGTTCTTCGCTCTGCGCCGATGTCCGTTTTGCTCTGTCCTATAAAAAGCATGAACATTTGAGTGTTTGACTAGTTTTAGATTTCCTAAAATCTGATATTTGTACAACTAAACATTTGAACTACAATGATATGCTATTGAGAGATACTTTTATGGGTACTTTTGGTAAAGAAACTGGTGACAGAGAAGTAGGCTTTTAGAATACTATTAGCTAACCATTTGAACTGACTTTCAAAGCTGTTTACCTTTTAAATTGCTGTGGATCAAAACCTCCAGTGGGAAGGCAGCCATTAGAAGAACACGCACCATTGAACCTGAAAATAACAAAATCAAACAAAAAACAGAACAATATATAAGAGTCCGGTAGGGTAATAAAGCTCTTCTGAAGCAATATAGTTCATTTTGGGTGAAAAACAAAACATTCCTCTAAAATATATATACTGACATCAGCAATCAACATCATGATTGTAATTATTTCCTTTTTAGTACATCTACTGCTCTGTGCATGTGTCAAGCACTACGACTGTATCTATGCATATAAATTCACCATATATATCCTGCAAAAATGTTTTGTTATAGTAAAAAAAGGCAAACAAACAAAGGCATTCAATCAGAGGTGAGAAATTAATTGGGAATATCAATTATAGGTGAACTATTCTTTACCTACTAGCAATCATATTTGAATGTGAAATAAAATAAATAAATAATAATAAAAATAACATGATGTAATTATAATGCACAACTTACATAAAGGAAATCTGCATTTGTATCCACAGGCTAAAAGTAAAACAGTAAATGTGTTAGTAATAGTACAGGTATTTGTAAAAAAAAAAAAAAAAAAAAAAAGAGACAGTAACTGTGACTCTTCTAGTCGGATGCTAAATGCAGAGATTTATATTTACAGTATAATACTGCATGTACAGGTAGCTGTGTTGTGAACTGTAACTGAATATTAGAGAATCTCAGAGAAATTAAATGTATTTATTTTTTGAATTTATCAATCATAAAACCGTCTGTTTTGAAGGCCTGTTACGATAACAACTTTTTGTTGGTTGGTATATTGCCCCATAAACAATTGCGACAAGTTATGTCATTGTCATTTTAAGACCATTTTATGTCTTTGAATGTATAATCATAATATAACACCATAATAATGCAAGATCTACACACTTTCTTTTTTTTTTTTCAACAATATGTTTATTAAAGTTTTACATATATACATATATAAAGTACAAACACACACAAATTTACACAATAAACGAAACACAAGGTACATTCAATGAAAGCACTTGAGTCCATGAGACTTCTGACAGATTTTAAAGAGTAATCTTCAGGTTGCAGCATATGGTTGTAGTCCTGTACAGGGAATAGTTAGGCTGTCCCTGTCTCCCGCAGTAAACCAGAAAGATCTTCATTCTCAATATACTGGATGTAGCGTCCCCAAATTTTCTGGAAAATTTCTTGTTTATCTTTTAAAGTATATGTAATTTTCTCTAATGGTAAACATAAAGACAATTCTTTGAACCAATGTGAAATACTTGGTTTGCCAAGACTTCTCCACGTTAGAGCTATCACTCTCTTTGCTTGCAGTATTCCCATATTTATGAAAATTTTTTCAAAATGATTTATGTTACATCCTGCAGGATATAATCCCAGTAGGAAAAGTTTGGGATCCATCACAAGTTTAATTGACAAAATCTCCTTTATCATTACTCTAACCTCTTCCCAAAACTCCTTTATTTTTGGACATGACCATAAACAGTGGAGCAATGTGCCCTTATCTTCTTCACATCTATTACAGATGTCAGGGATCTGCATATTAAATTTGTTAAGTTTTTCTGGTGTTATGTACACTCTCATCAACCAATTAAATTGTAGCAATTTTAGACGTGTGTTACCTGTCTGTGTTTGGGCTAGCTTACATGCTTTACTCCATTGCTCCACTGTCAATTCCTCCTGTAAGTCATACCTCCAAGCTTCAAGCTTAGCAGCAGATGAATCAGGAGAGGATGTCATCATCAAGTTATATAATTCAGATATCATTCCTCTACCAGTGGGGTTTTTGGTTAGGATTTTCTCTAATGTGGACAGCGGGGAATTTGTGTAAAATCATTATGATAAGACCTGATAAAACTCCTAAACTGTAGGTATTTGAAAAAGTGCTTTCGAGGGATATTAAATTTAGAGATTAGTTGTTCAAAACTTAAAAGTCTTCCATCACCCCCGAAAGCATCTTTCACCAGTCCCAGCCCCGAGTCTGCCCATATTTTAAAACCACCGTCCGCTCTACCTGGGGCAAAATAATTGTTGCCCCAAATCGGGCTAAAACGGAGAGGGAGATTTTATGTTTAAATATCTTTGAGTGACATGTAAGATATAAATCATGTTTTTAACTATAGGATTAAGCGTAATGTCTTTAAGTTTATTATATTTATCAGAGTATACATATGTAGGAAGTGGAAGCCTAAGAGAGAGACTCAATAGTTCTCCATGCGGGGGCTTTTCTGCAGCATAATAGAACATTATAGTTCTTAACTGGGCTGCCCAGTAATACCAAACCATGTTAGGACATTGCAGCCCTCCGGCATCAAAGGGCAAGTATAAAAGTGATAAGCGAAGTCTGGGACGCTTGTTATTCCATAAAACTGATTAAACAGTTTTCTTATTTTAAGGAAAAAGTCTGAGGAGGTGGCAAGGGTATATTCTGAAACAGATACAGAAGCTTAGGGAGCACGTTCATCTTTAGTATATTTATTCTACCAATCAGTGAAATTTGGAGACTCGACCATCTCTCCACTGATTTGGATATGTCAGTCATAATTGGACCATAATTATGGTTCACCACCTCTTCAATTTCGGGACAATCTGAATACCTAGATAAGTAAACTGATTCACATTTCTAAAATGGCAGGTGTATTTAGGTGGATTCATCCTTTCTTCTGAGTTCAAAAGCATTATGGAAGATTTTGATTTATTGATTTTATAACCAGAAATATGTCCAAATTTTCCAATTAGGTCTAAAATGGCTGGAATAGATTTTCCCAGATTTTTAAGAAAGAGGATCACATCGTCAGCATAAAGAGCTATTCGATGGTCGAGCCCTCCGATCTCTATACCCGTGATCATACCGTGTTCTCTTATAGCAATAGCAAGTGGTTCAATTGCAATTACAAATAAAAGGGGGATAGGGGCAACCTTGTCTACAACCTCTTCCAATCTCAACTGGTTTTGAGACAACATTATTGGTAATTATTTCTGCATAAGGATTATTATATAGAAGCTTGACCCAGTTACAAAATCCTCTCCCAAACCAAAGCGACCAAGAATCTCAAGCAAATAGGGCCACTCTACCCTATCGAAAGCCTTCTCGGCATCTAGTGCCAAGAAAGCTGTATCTGAAGACCCCCTTGCTCGTGTAAAATATTTAACACTCGTCGAACATTATGGAATCCCTGACGCCCAACCATGAACCCATTTTGATCTTCCTTGATGATAGCTGGCAAAAGGCACTCCAGTCTCTTTGCTAGAATTTTACAGAGTATCTTTAAATCTGAGTTTAAGAGGCTAATTGGCATGCAGATTTTCACATTTATCATTCGATTATCCAGGTTTGGGAAGAAGTGTAATTAAGGCCCCTCTCAGAGTGGGTGGGAGTATCCCCTTTGAGCAGATTCAGAAAACATTTCCAAAGGGGTACCTTTAATTTGGATGCAAACTTTTATAGATATCAATTGGCAGACCGTCTGGCCCCGCAGCCTTTCCAGAATTCATACTCATTATTGCCTCTGAGATTTCGGTCCAGAGTCAATTTAGCCCCAGTCTCAAGGATTCCTCTTCTTCTATTCTGGGGATATTCATATTGTTAAGAAAAGAGAAAAATTTGGGTCTGGTTCACCTGGGTTTAGATCAGAACTGTATAACCTTTCATAATAGACCTTAAAAGAGTCACTTATTCAACAGCTACAGGCCGGTGGCTCTGACATCCCACCTGATGAAGACCCTGGGCGGCTGGTCCTGGCTCAGCTTGGCGCCTTGTGAGCTCATCACTGGACCCACTTCAGTTTGCCTACCAGCCTGGCATTGGAGCGGATGATGCCATCATTCACCTCCTACATCGTTCCCTCGCTCACCTGGAGACCGCTGGGAGCACTGTGAGAATCATGTTCTTTGATTTCTCCAGTGCCTTCAACACCATTCTTCCCTCGGTTCTGAAGGACAAGCTGGAGAACTCTGGAGTGGACCATCACCTCACTACCTGGATTTTGGACTACCTCACCGACCGACCACAGTATGTGAGGACTCAGGGCTGTGTGTCGGACAGGGTCGTCTGCAGTACGGGGCCCCACAGGGAACGGTTCTGGCTCCGTTCCTCTTCACCATCTACACTGCAGACTTCTCCCACAACTCCACCCAGTGCTTCCTGCAGAAGTTCTCTGATGACTCTGCAATAGTCGGCCTCATCACTGATGGGGACGACAAGGAGTACAGAGGACTGACTCAAGACTTTGTGGACTGGTGCCAGCTGAACTACCTCCAGATCAACGCCAGTAAAACCAAGGAGCTGGTGGTAGACTTCCGCAGGCACAAGCATCCTCCACTGCAACCACTGAACATCCAAGGTATGGACATCGAGGCTGTGGACAGCTACAGGTACCTTGGTGTTCATCTGAACAACAAACTGGACTGGACTCATAACTCAGACGCCCTCTACAGGAAAGGGCAGAGCAGGCTGTACCTGCTTGGGAGACTCAGGTCGTTTGGAGTGGAGGGCCCACTCCTGAAGACCTTCTATGACTCTGTGGTGGCCTCAGCCATCTTTTATGGTGTGGTCTGCTGGGGGCAGCATCTCTGCTGGGGACAGGAAGAGACTGAACAGGCTGATCCGAAGGGCCAGCTCTGTTCTAGGATGCCCTCTGGACCCAGTGGAGGTGGTGAGTGACAGGAGAATGGTGGCTAAGCTGTCATCCCTGTTGGACAACATCTCCCACCCCATGCATGAGACTGTGACAGCACTGAGCAGCTCCTTCAGTGGGAGACTGCGGCACCCACGGTGTGGGACGGAGAGATTTCGCAGGTCTTTCCTCCCCACTGCTGTCAGACTCTACAATAAAGACTTTTGCAGCTGATCAAACACACAAACCCACACATGTGCAATAAGACTGCTATATGCAATTCTTCTTCTGACGAAGTTGTGTTTTTGTATTTTCCTACTCAGTTGTATATAGTATTTGTATTTCTATTTTATTCTATTGTATATATTATTCTATTCTATTTTATTCTATTGTATATAGTATTTTATTCTATTTTATTGTATTTTATTGCATTCCAGTGTTTTCTAATTTCTGCTACATAACTTTGCACTTTTGCTGTAACAAAACAAATTTCCCACCTGTGGGACTAATAAAGGCCATCTTATCTTATCTTATTGCAGCAGGGTCAGAGATCGTTTCCCCTTTATCATTTTTAAGTGCAGTGATTGATCTTTCTAATTGGAATTGTTTTATACGCCAAGCCAGAATTTTACCTGATTTCTCCCTTGATCAAAAACGGACTGCTTAAGTTTTAATAAGTTAGCTGTAGCTTTTGAAGCTGAGATTTCATTATATTGGGCTCTTAATAACAGCAAACTTTGGTGCAGCTTGGGACAGGGTTCTTAAAGTACATATCCTCAGTAGCTTTAATTTTTGATTCCAGTAATTTCAGTTTTTGTCTGGCCTTCCTAGATCTTGAGCTCGTGAAGCTAATTATTTGGCCTCTAATGAAGGCTTTGAATGCTTCCCATCTAATACACGGAGATGTTTCAGAAGTATTGAGCTCAAAGTAATCAGTAATTTGTTTGTCAAGGTATGCCATTAGGTCTTTGTCCTTTATCCATTTTTGCTGAAATTTCCATTTTGGGGATCTCGTACTAGCCCTGGATCCAAATAGACCAGACTGGCTGGGGCATGGTCTGAGATAAGGACACTGCCATAATCACAACCGTTCACTTTATAGGACAGACTTGCTGAGATTAAAAAGTAGTCTATCCGTGAGTATGATTTATGTGTGCTTGAATAACATGAATATGTCGATACACCAGGATTCCTGTCTCTCCATATGTCCATAAGATTTAATTCCTTAGCAAACTGAAGAATGGTTTCCCTACTCTGGCTATGAGATTTGTCTAAATGTGATGATTTATCTATACTTGGGTTCAGAGTGCAATTGAAGTCTCCGCTAAAATATATTGACCCCTAAGTGCTGACAGCGTGCAGAACAAGTTATTAAAAAAAGATGGTTCATCCTTATTTGGGGCATAAATATTAACTAAAATCAGAGGTTCTGCATAGAGAGCACCCTGAACAATCAAATACCTTCCCATCTTATCTGCAATTACCTTACAAACATTAAAGGGGACGGACTTGTGTATTAGAGTCAAAACCCTCTCGCTTGGGAGTTAAATGGTGCTGAAAAACCTCTCCTGCCACCTCCGCTTAATCTTTAAGTCCTCTTTTCCAGTAAGATGAGTTTCTTGGAGAAAAATTATTTTGGAATGCATATCTTTTAACCTTCTCATCACTTGTTTAACTTTTTTAAGTTTTTGCAGCCCCCTACAGTTCCACGATGTCATCTTAATTTCTAAGACATTGGACATAGCTGCTATTTTCAGATGATCTTCTCATGCTAGTATATAGAAGTGTACCTTGAAACAACCAAAACAATACAGACAACACAGATGCCTCTAACTGCATCAACCATTGAACACCACCCTCTGACCTAAAGGCCAGTTTCCCCTTCCTTACTACACACTCCGGTAATGCTAATGACCAGTCCACAGTTATTGAGGAATGATCCAACATGACTTATCCTAAACTTAAACACTCCCTCCATTGTTAGCTTTTACATACAAATAATAGTTACTTTGCCAGGAATATATTGCCATCCCAAATATACTCATGTAAATAAAATAAATGTTAGGGGTCTACTGTGCTTTAACTCTATTTAAATATAACAACAACTCAAAGAGTCCTCCTAAAAACAAAAGTAATCAATCCCCACAAAAAAAAAAAAAAAAAAAAAAAAAGGGGGGTCGGGTATACTCACAAAACAGGTAATCACCAGCGTCTTTAACCCCCATACAGACATAACGGAGGCATGTACAGATGTTCAGTATGAATATATTTCAATGTTCAGTTCACAGTAGCCCCAGGAATTGGCTGCCAGGCAAAACGTTCAATTATTTTACCAACTCTATCCGTACCGCTATTCATCCCGCTCTGCTTGGATCCGCGTAACGAAAGTCTCTGCGTCCTCCGTTTTGCCAAAAGTCAGTGTTTTATCCTTGTAGGTCACCAGGAGCCTGGCGGGAGAAGCATCCGTGTCTTATCCCCATGCTGCGGAGCTGTCGTCTCACGGAGTCGAACTCTTTCTGCATCTTATGTATGCCGGCTGCCATGTCCGGGTAGAAACGCACCGGTTTGTCCTCGTAGAGTATTTGCTTTTTGATTTTGGTCGCCTTCAGCACCATTGCCTTATCCCTATCGCTCAGGAATTTCATGATCAGTGTTCTTGGGGGACGTTTGGGTCGTTTCTCGGGCCGATTCGGTGCGCCTTTTCCAGGAATGGCTTTGACTTCAGCAGAGGGATGTCCAGCGTCTCCGGGATCCAGGTTTCCAGAAATGCGCAAGCATCCGTTCCCTCCACCTTCTCCGGTAAATTCACCAGTCTCAGGTTAGCCCTCCTGGCCCTTGTTTCCAAGTCCATTACTTTGTCCTCCATATCTCTGGTTTTCTTTTCGAGACTCTGGACTTTTCTCTGAAGGCTATCGACCGTGTCCTCAGTGTCGGAAATGCGTGTCTCGACATTTACAATACGCTCCTTGCACTCTCCGACCTCATTTCTCACTCCCTCAATTGCAGCCATTATTCCGTCAAACCTGTTGGAGAAGTCGGTTTTCAAGTCTCTGATAGCTTCAAGAATCGGAGCGTGGCTTGGTCCTTCCTCTTCAGCGCTAATTGACTCTTCCGACATGGCGCTAGCTTTAGCTTTTCCAGTTTGTTTAGTTGGTCCGAAATCAATTTTAGGTTGTAAGGGTTTACCACGACCCCTGCCCGATTTACCTGGTGCAGACGACATAAAAGAGTCCAAAGCGCGGATACCGTTAGAGTTTAACTTCAAAAGTTGATATTATGTTAGGTGTCTTGACAAAGATTTACGGAGGAGGGAAGTGTGCGTCTAGCTAATGCGCCGCCATTTTGGAGTCGTCCATCTACACACTTTCAATTGACAAACCAACATCTAATTCTAAAAATATTTAGATCATGGAAATTAGGTATCAAAATATTAGATACCATAAAAACTTGAATAAATAGTAAATTTTATAACAAATAGAAAACAATGTTATTTAATGTTATTGTGTTGTTATTATTATATTTTATTTTTGTAAATATAATGGCAGATAAATTGCATCATCAACAATTATTGACGTCATGTACATGTATTGTGTGTTAAGTGAATATATCGATTATTGTGATAGGCCTACTGTTTTGGTATCATAACAAGCTTGTCAAACATGCATGACCACTAAGCAATGTCTAAGCAGTAGTATTGGTCTGAATGACAACAAACACAGCTAGTGTTTTGGAAAATCTGTTAGAAAACAGTTATTTCAATAATTATGATTAGCATGTGACACAGACACTGCATAAAAAACTACAACAACAAATACTTACTTTAGGAGGATGGGGAGGGCAGCATGAGGTTGAGACTTCGACATCTGTAAGAAACAAATTCATGTATTACAAACAAGTCACTTAAAAATACATTAATGTGGCAGACTGTTCCCTGTTCAGATGCAGTGTGTAAGTACAATCAGGGCTGTCACAACAATGGGGTGGGGCCAAGTGGCTGCAACCCTAGGTACAATGTGCAGGTATATATAATTACATATAATATATGTGAATAAAGCAAGAATCTGTTTAGGTTAGTCACTGTGCTGACTGATGCTTGCTAGGTTTATATGATTGCAAACTGCACAAAACAACAACAACAACAACATTAATGACAATGACAAACAAAATTACTTACATTTATGTAAATCTCACATCAGGAAGATCTGCATTCGATTTCATGGGCTGAAATAAATAGGCAGAAACATTACTGCTAAAAAAAACAAAAACTCTAAAAAGTCTAAAAATGACTTAAAAAGCAAGGAAATGTGGAACATTGTAATTAGCGAACATTAATAAAAGCATAACTGTGCTTTGTTTCTAACCTTGGTAAGTACTCTGTAGCCAGAAGGACAGGTGGGATTTCTGTGAAAGCCAAATTAAATGTGAATAGGTTTTGATAGTTATTGTATATAACAAGTGTAAACAGTTTTATTTGTATTTTTTTCCCTTTCTGAGAAGGCAGAATAATAAGAAAAGGCAAAAGTACGTCACATCATACCAAATTATGGAAGCGTGGAGCTGCCACCCAGGCAAAAGAAAAATAGAGCTATATCACGTTATAACATGAAATGTTTATTGTTCTAACATTATGCTTTTCATGTTTGTATAATATAATATCACGTTATTACAATATACATAATTATCACGTTCGCACAATATTGTACGGACGTGATAATTATGTACATTGTTCGTACAATGTTGTTCAAACATGTTGTTCAAATATGAAAAGTATATTGTATAAACATGATAGTATATTGTTAGAACGATAAAGTTTTCACGTTATAACGTGATATACTTATATTTCTCTTTGCCTGGGTGGCAGCTCTCACGCCTCCGATGCCAAATAAGCGAGAATAAAGTAATATTATATGAGAAAAGGCACCTGCTAGCTTGATGATGGAGGCTTCATAGACCGGCCACCCGCCTTTTGGCTTCGCCACTCCACCAAATAAAGGTCCGTTTCCTCCATGCCGGCTAATTATTCATCCTCATTAAAATCTCTCGTATATGTTCAGTTGGCAGAATTGAGAATTTTACATCTTCCAAACACTTAATTCACGCGAACATAATCGGCTTGTTTCTTCCCGTCTCCTGTATCCGGCCGTTCCTCTCACTGTCGGAATTTGCGCCTCAGAGACGTCGTTATTTTTCAAAAAAAAGAAAGAAAGAAAGAAAGAAAGAAACAGCAACAACTAATAAAGAGAGTTTTTGCACGTTCATTGCATATTTGTGGGAATGTTTAAATATTTAATTTTTATTAATTACTTTTCATTATATCTTTATTTTTTAAACCACCATGGCAATGCGCATGCACATACTCTCCTGCACGCAAAGGGCTTTGGAGTTGACGTAATGTCGCAATGCATTGTGGGAGCGCAGCACCATCTTGGCAGGCCACGAATCAAAACAAGATTGCTACGAACCATTCTGAAAAGTAGCTCAAAAGAAAAATGACGGTATAGAGACAGATTGTGTCCAGATGCAAAGAGACGGTACTTGATTGTTGAAATGTGGACCCGTATGAAATACGCCGTGGAGTAGAAACCCTGAAGACCAAACCGCTATTGACTTAGCATGATCTACTCTCATACCTTGTCTTGTCTGTGGAGTCAGCGCATACACGGCGCACCAATTTCGCAATTATAAATCTCTGGAGGCGCACATCCAATTCACCAAGGACTAGGTACAAGATTTGGCTATTTTTATGCCTCCACGTTGTGAGTACTCCGTCATCCAAACAAAGGTAAGTCAGCTTGAGTACTGCGAGTAAAATGCGTTTGATTCCCCCCGAACATTCAAATTAGTGCAAGCATAAATTCATTCATGAGGGGGAAATTACAGTGAGAACATGTAGAGGCTCTGTTAGAGGGATAACATAGTGAGTTCAGTGCATTGATGTGACATTGTCCTGAAGGATTTAGTTATTCTTTATGGTTAAAGAAATTGCCCTAATTAATTCATATTTATTATAAATAATCCTAATTACACATCTTGCTTCCTTGTTTGTGTCCTGTGTCCTAAAAATACATTCTGTTTTAGTTTTATACATTGATTAATGACCTGCAGAATTCCTTATCATATTAGGTGTCCATAATTGTCACTTAAAGTCGAACATTATGTTTTCTCCCTCTTGAAAGTGATTACATCCTTGCATTACATACTTTAGGTTCATTTTTTGCTGATAGGTTTCTAAAAAGAAACAGGCAGATTTAGAATATAACATGCAGCGTTCTATAGATGGATACATAAAAACACTTTATTTGTTACATTTATGATAAATGGATTTGAAAGTAGATAAAACACATTTGTGTCGGCCTTGGCTTATTAAAGTTCTTGTCTTTAAATGAACTTTGTCTGTGTGTGTTTCAGGTTATGCACTCTTAAAGACTGAATTGCAGCATTGCAGCCACAGGTCATTGTGAGCATCACGGGGAAGGTTGAAGCCGCCCACTGCACCTGTATGGCCGGAGTCGTGGAGACCTGCAGCCATGTCACTGCTCTTCTGTTTAATGTAGAAGCAACAGTGCGGATCTGTGGCACAAGGACTGTTACAGATGAACCTGTGTGTTCCTTTAAGTACTATATTGTATATATTGTCAAAAACTGAAGTGTACATAGCAGTTGTTGTATCTTGTTTACTGTATCACTGATAGATAATTTCAAAGTCAATGAACGCTACATTATAGTGAGATATTGTGTAATGTGAAATACTGTAAGCAAATGGATAAACAACCTAATTCGTGATAGACCTTTGACTCTGTTTTGTTTGAATCCAACTGTTTTTTGCAGATGTGCATAGAACATGTTACTTTTAGTATTATTATCATTATCATCATTATTGCACTAAATACATTTTAAATAAAGGATACTTTGATATACATTCTACTGTAAGGTTGGAAATGTATTTTCTTCACCCTAAAGTATGTTTTGAAATGTATTTTGCTTTGAAAGAAATATATTTTCAATTTCAAAAATATATTTTTTTGGAGCTTCACAAATACAAAATATATTTACCATATATTTGAAATATATTTTGGCCAGGAAAAATGTATTTTTTTACCGTATGGGAGGGGAGTAGCGAGTTCCAATGCATTTATTTTATTTCCCAGGATGCAAAAGCATACACAGTGAACATCTATGCAATTGCTCGCCAGGGTATTCCTGTGAGTTTTATTCATACACTTTTTCCAGCTTTATCCTTGGAAGAGATGTATGTGTGACGCTTCTACAGAAAAGCAGTTATTTGTTGTACTTATACTGAACATGATTCTAACTGTGCTTTGGATAACAGCAGAACAGAAGTCCCGAGAGGAGGACAAATAGAGAGAGACAGAGAAAGAGATAGATTCATTCAGCTTACTGTAAAGAGTGTTACAAACCTTTAATAATTTTTTATCAGACATACAATTTGTTAATTTTGGGTGTTTCATATATATAAATATATGTTTTTATTATTTATTCTGAATAAATATTGGTGTTTATTTAGTTTGTATTATTCTTACAGTTTAATATTTTTTACAATAATTATTTCATTTTGTTACAAAAAGGAAATTAATCAGCTGTGCCACCTCACTGACATTTGAATGCATGAATATGACCATGTGACACAACTTCCAGTGATGGAGGTAAAATATAAATGACACTTAGAGGCACACATGATAGGGTTTGTTGTGAGTTTACAATTACAGCAAATGTTGTTAAGCAACTGTCTGATATTCTGTTATATGTATAGTTATATACTTTGCACATGTAGGAGGAAACGTTCCAATGGGTTTAGAGCAGAAATTAATTATTGGATTTAATGCCACATTTGTTCACCCAGGAAGATTCTATCTTGGTGGGTTTTCTGACATGGCTCATGATAATTATTACTATGTCTTCCTGTGTTTTGTCTACATATTTACTGTTGTAGGAAATGTTTTGCTCATTTTAATTATTTTTCTGATAAAGACTCTTCATACTCCGAAATACTTGATTGTGTTCAACATGGCTTTGACAGATTTGTGTGGGAGCACAGCTCTCATCCCAAAACTATTAGACACATTTCTGTTTGACAGAAGATGCATTCTCTATGAAGCTTGCTTAAGTTATATGTTCTTTGTTTTGTTCTTTGCAAGTATTCAGTCATGGACACTTGTCATTATGGCATATGACAGATTTATAGCCATTTGTTTCCCTTTAAGGTACCATAGTATTGTGACTAAAACATCTATTGCTGCAATGCTAGCCTTTGAATGGGTGCTTATAACAACCATTGTGGCATCTACTGTTGGGCTTATTGATCACCTTTCCTTCTGTGGATCTTTTGTGGTGAAAAGCTTTTTCTGTGATCATGGACCTGTGTTTTATCTGGCATGCAATGATACATCTTTAAACCGCATAATGGCATATGTTGCTTTAGTTAGTTTCATCTGTATTCCTCTAATATTAATAGCGTTTACTTATTCATTCATTTTCATTCATTTATTTGTTCATTTCAGGCACAACAAAATACATATGTTGAACATAAAGTGCACAAAACAAAAAAAAACAAACAAAAATTACCTGAAAAGGAGTGGGACGAAGAAAACTTATTAAATCCCACCCTATACTCACTCATCAACAAAACAATAAGCTTCCCACAGCTACGCCCATCGTTGCAAAGCATCATACATATACATACATACATATATATCTACACACACGGACATATATGTACATACATACACGCACACTTTTTTTTTTTTTTGAATCTATACCAGCAATGGTAAGAGAAAAGACATATACTGTGACCAGACCAACTGCTTGTAGAGGAATTTAAATCTATGAATATTTTTGCATTGTTTCAGTTGTAAACTCAGACTGTTCCAGATTTTCACACCACATACAGACACACAAAACCTTTACGGGTTGTTCGAATTCTGGGTAATTTGAATTTTCCAAGCCTCTCACATTATAACCTCTTTCTCGAATTTCAAATATAGTTTGTAAATTTGCAGGTAGAAGTTTATTAAAAGCTTTGTATAAGATTATATTATAAGATTATTATTTTATATGTGTTTCCCCACACTTATGTTTGCATTTCCATAGCACTGAGCAGAATCGCGTCAGGAGAGGAACGACTCAAAGCACTGAAAACCTGTACTTCTCATGTGATTCTAGTTGCTGTTTTCTTTTTGCCATTGGTGGGAACAAACATAGCTGCAGTGGCCTCCTATATTCATCCTAATGCCAGGATCATAAACTCAACTTTGACATACACCATACCAGCTTTGCTTAATCCTATTATATATGCTTTAAAGACAGAAGAAGTGATGAATGCCGTCAACAAGCTTTGGAAAAAAAAAACTTTTATAAACACAGCATAAAAATGATGAACTTGTTTCACCTTTCCCTGACATAAAATCGCTCTGTTACAGAATCTTCTTCACAATACCCGCTGTTTTAAAAAAGCTCAGAACATTATAAAAGATACCTCACAGCCTGGGCACTCCCTGTTTGAACTTTTGCCCTCAGGCAGACGGTACGGAGCACAAGACTCAAACACAGCTTTTACCCACCCGCAATAACATGTCTGAACGCTGCTACTAAAAAAATGTCCATCATGGGACTGAAACTATGCACTGACTGAAGCATGTGTGTTGGAATGTATGTGAATGGTTGCTCATACTATTCTTATTAGCACTTTAAGTATTTTATTTATTGATTTATTAAATTTTATTGTTTTAATTTATATTTTATATTTTTATGGATGATGCACTGATCAGAGACCACTTTTAATTTCGTTGTATAATTGGACAATGACAGTAAAGACTGGTAAACTGTACAATTATTGTTATCTGTACTTGTTATCATCTCTCTCTCTCTCTATATATATACATATATATATATAAAAAAAAAAAAAAACTCCAGCACGCCCCTCTGCGGGCGGTTTTATCCTTCAAGCTCGGGTCCTCTACCAGAGGCCTGGGAGCTTGAGGGTCCCAAGCGCAGTATCTTAGCTGTTCCCAGGACTGCGCTCTTCTGGACAGAGATCTCCGATGTTGTTCCCGGGATCTGCTGGAGCCACTCGCCTAGCTTGGGAGTCACCGCACCTAGTGCTCCGATTACCACGGGGGACCACCGTCACCTTCACCCTCCACATCCTCTCGAGCTCTTCTCTGAGCCCTTGGTATTTCTCCAGCTTCGTGTTCCTTCTTCCTGATATTGCTGTCATTCGGAACCGCTACATCGATCACTACAGCCGTCTTCTTCTGTTTGTCTACCACCACTATGTCCGGTTGGTTAGCCACCACCATTTTGTCCGTCTGCATCTGGAAGTCCCACAGGATCTTAGCTCGGTCATTCTCCATCACCCTTGGGGGCATCTCCCATTTTGACCTCGGAATTCCAGGTTATACTCGGCACAGATGTTCCTGTACACTATGCCGGCCACTTGGTTATGGCGCCCATGTATGCCTTGCCTGCTAGCATCTTGCACCCTGCTGTTATGTGCTGGATTGTCTCTGGGGCATCTTTACACAGCCTGCACCTGGGGTCTTGCCTGGTGTGATAGACCCCAGCCTCTATGGATCTTGTACTCAGAGCTTGTTCTTGTGCTGCCATGATTAGTGCCTCTGTGCTGTCTTTCAGTCCAGCTTTGTCCAGCCACTGGTAGGATTTCTGGATATCAGCCACCTCCTCTATCTGCCGGTGGTACATACCGTGCAGGGGCCTGTCCTTCCATGATGGTTCCTCGCCTTCCTCCTCTTTCTTGGGTTTCTGCTGCCTGAGGTATTCACTGAGCACGCTGTCAGTTGGGGCCATCTTCGTGATGTATTCGTGGATGTTTCTTGTCTCATCCTGGACTGTGGTGCTGACACTCACCAGTCCCCGGCCCCTTCCTTCCGCTTAGCATACAGCCTCAGGGTGCTGGACTTGGGGTGAAACCCTCCATGCATGGTAAGGAGCTTTCTTGTCTTTATGTCAGTGGCTTCTATCTCCTCCTTTGGCCAGCCTATTACCCCAGCAGGGTACCTGATCATGGGCAGGGCGTGGGTGTTGATGGCCCGGATCTTGTTCTTACCGCTTCAGCTGACTCCTCAGGACTTGCCTGACCCTCTGCAGGTACTTGGTGGTTGCAGCTTTCCTAGCGCCTCTTCATGGTTCCCATTCGCCATGGGATCCCCAGGTACTTGTAACTGTCCTCTATGTCTGCAATGTTGCCTTCTGGTAGTTCGATCCCCAGTTCTGACTACCTTTCCTCTCTTTGTTACCATCCGACTACACTTCTCCAGCCCGAATGACATCCCGATGTCATTGCTGTCTAGCCTGGTAGTGTGGATCAGTGAATCGATGTCTCGTTCACTCTTGGCATACAGCTTGATGTCATCCATGTACAGGAGGTGGCTGACAACCGCTCCGTTTCGTAGTCGGTATCCGTAGCCAGTCTTGTTAATGATCTTACTGAGGGGTTCAGGCCTATGCAGAACAGCAGTGGGGACAGAGCATCTCCTTGGTAGATCCCGCACTTGATGGTGACTTGTGCTATGGGCTTGGAGTTGGCCTCTAGTGTTGTGCGCCACATCCCCATTGAGTTCCTGATGAAGGCTCTTAGGGTCCTGTTGATCTTGTACAATTCTAGGCATTCCAGTATCCAGCTGTGGGGCATTGAGTCATAGGCCTTCTTGTAATCAATCCAGGCAGTGCACAGGTTGGTCAGTCTGGTCTTGCAGTCTCGGCTGACCGCTCTGTCTACCAGTAGCTGGTGTTTTGCGCCTCTGGTATTCTTGCCAATCCCTTTCTGTGCCCCGCTCATGTATTGACCCATGTGCCCGCTCATCTTAGCCGATATGATGCCTGACAGGAGCTTCCATGTAGTACTGAGGCAGGTTATTGGTCGGTAGTTGGATGGGACCGGTCCTTCTTGGGGTCCTTGGGGATCAGGACCGTCCGACCTTCGGTTAGCCATTCGGTGTCTCTCGTTAACTAGCAGCTGGTTCATTTGTGCTGCCAGACGCTCGTGGAGCACATATATATATATATATATATATATATATATGTGTGTGTGTGTGTTGGCATACAGTAAATTTGCCAGCCAAATTAAATAAACGATGTTGAAATGTTAGTGTTTTTTCTATATTTTAACAGTTTTGGCATCCTATCATATGAAACTTAACAGTTAACAGATTAACAACTGTTATACTGTTATGAAACATTGATTTAATCCTCAAATTAAAAATCCCCAATTAAAAAATGAATTTGCAGATTTTAAATTGTGTATGTGTTCCTTCATAATTCTTTTTTTCACGAAAAATTTCAAATGTGCAATTTCTGCATGATTTCATCTCCCAGTTACGTGTTTACTTTTGCCCATCCAGCTTTATCCGAGGCCGGGTCGCGGGGGCAGCAGCCTAAGCAGAGAAGCCCAGACCTCCCTCTCCCCAGCCACCTCCTCCAGCTTATCCGGGGAACACCAAAGGCGTTCCCAGGCCAGCCGAGAGATATAATCTCTCCAGCGTGTCCTGGGTCTGCCCTGGGCCTCCTCCCGGTGGGACATGCCCGAACACCTCACCCAGGAGGCGCCCAGGAGGCATCCTTGTCAGATGCCCGAACCACCTCAACTGGCTCCTTTCGATGTGGAGGAGCAGCGGCTCTACTCTGAGCCCCTCCCGGATGGCCGAATTTCTCACCCTATCTCTAAGGGAGAGGCCAGCCACCCTTCGGAGGAAGCTCATTTCTGCCGCTTGTATCCGCGATCTCGTTCTTTCGGTCACTACCCACAGCTCGTGGCCATAGGTGAGGGTAGGGGCGTAGATCGACCGGTAAATTGAGAGCTTCGCTTTTACACTCAGCTCCCTCTTCACCACGACGGACCGGTGCAGCGTCCGCATCACTGCAGCCGCAGCACCAATCCGTCTGTCGATCTCCGGCTCCCTTCTCCCATCACTCGCGAACAAGACCCCGAGATACTTGAACTCTTCCACTTGGGGCAGGAACTCATCCCGACCCGGAGTGGGCACTCCACCCTTTTCCGGCTGAGAACCATGGCCTCAGATTTGGAGGTGCTGATCCTCATTCCCGCTGCTTCACACTCGGCTGCGAACTGTTCCAGTGCGAGCTGGAGGCCTTCACCTGATGAAGCCAACAGAACCACATCATCCGCAAAAGCAGAGATGAGATTCTGAGGCCACCGGGCGAAAACCCTCCGCCACTTGGCTGCGCCTTAGAAATCCTGTCCATAAAATTATGAACAGAACCGGTGACAAAGGGCAGCCCTGGCGGAGCCCATCACCCACCGAACGAGTCCGACTTATTGCCAGCAATGCGAACCAAACTCTTGCAACGGTTGTATAGGGATCGAATGGCCCGTAGCAATGGGCCAGACACCCCATACTCCCGCAACACCTCCCACAGGACACCCGAGGGACACGGTCGAATGCCTTCTCCAAGTCCACAAAACACATGTAGACTGGTTGGGCAAACTCCCATGCACCCTCAAGTATCCTTGAGAGGATAAAGAGCTGGTCCAGTGTTCCATGACCAGGACGAAAACCGCATTGTTCCTCCTGTATCTGAGGTTTGACTAGCGGACGAACTCTCCTTTCCAGCACCCTGGCATTGACTTTCCCAGGGAGGTTGAGGAGTGTGATCCCCTGTAGTTGGAACACACCCTCCGGTCTCCCTTCTTAAAGATGGGGACCACCACCGCGGTCTGCCAGTCCAGGGTACTGCCCTGATCTCCACGCAACATTGTAGAGGCGTGTCAACCAGGACAGCCCTACAACGTCCAGAGCCTTCAGGAACTCAGGGCGGACCTCATCAACACCAGGGCTCTGCCACCAAGGAGTTGTTTAACTGCCTCAGTGACCTCGCCCCGGAAATTGGCGGGTCATTCCCCTAATCCCCAGACTATGCTTCCTCCTCGGAAGGCGTGTCAGTGGGATTAAGGAGGTCCTCAGTATTCCTTCCACCGCCTGACAATTTTCTCAGTCGACGTCAGCAGCGCTCCGCCAGCACTATACACAGTGCAGGTAGAGCACCGCTTTCCCCTCCTGAGATGCCTGAATCTCTTCGAGGCAGTCCGAAAGTCTTTTTCCATGGCCTCTCCGAACTCCTCCCACACCCGAAGTTTTGCTTCAGCCACTGCCCGAGCCGCATTCCGCTTGGCCTGTCGATACCTGTCGGCTGCCTCCGAGTCCCACAGGCTAACCAAGCCCGATAGGGACTCCTTCTTCAGCCTGGTGGCTCCCTTCACCTCTGGTGTACACCATTTGGTTGGGGTTACCACCACGACAGGCACCAACCACCTTGCGGCCGCAGCTCACTGCAGCAACCGGCAATGGAGACGCTGAACATGGTTCATTCGGACTCAATGTCCCCAGTCTCCTCGGAATGCTGTTGAAGCTCTGCCGGAGGTGTGCGTTGAAGATCTCACGGACTGGGGCCTCTGCTAGACGTTCCCAGCACACCCTCACTACACGCTTTAGGTGCACCGGGTCTGTCCAGCGTCCTCCCCGCCACCTGATCCAACTCACCACCAGGTGGTGATCAGTTGACAGCTCAGCCCCTCTCTTTACCCGAGTGTCCAAAACATATGGTCGCAGGTCTGGTGATACGATTACAAAATCGATCATCGACCTGTGGCCTAGAGCATCCTGGTGCCATGTGCACTTATGGACACTCTTATGTTCGAACAAGGTGTTCGTTATGGCCAAACTGTGATTTGCACAGAAGTCCAATAACAAAACACCGCTCGGATTCAGATCAGGGAGGCCGTTCCTCCCAATCACGCCCCTCCAGGTCTTGCTGTTGTTACCCACGTGAGCATTGAAGTCTCCCAGCAGGACAACAGAGTCTCCAGATGGGGCACCTTCCAGCACCCCCCCCCCCCAGGGACTCTAAGAAGGCTGGGTACTGCCACTCGGCGCATAAGCGCAGATGACAGTCAGGACCCGTTCCCCGACCCTAAGGCGCAGGGAACAAACCCTCTCATCCACCGGGAAAAACCCCAACGTACCGGCAGCAAGCCGAGGGATATTAGAATACCCACCCCAGCCCGCCGCCTCTCACCAGGGGCAACTCCAGACTGAGACAGAGTCCAGCCCTCTCCAGGAGACTGGTTCCAGAGCCCAAGCCATGCGTGAGGTGAGCCCGACTATATCTAGCCGGTACCTCTCAACCTCACGCACTAACTCAGGCTCCTTCCCCACCAGAGAGGTGACATTCCATGTCCCTATTGCCAGTCTTGGCAGCCGGGATCAGTCCGCCAGGGCCTCCGCTCCTGGCCGCCGCCCAGCACACAATGCACCCGACCCCTATGGCGCCTCCTGCGGGTGGTGGGCCTGCGGGGAGGATGGGCCCATGTCTCCTCTTCGAGCTGTGCCCGGCCGGGCCCCATGGACTAAGGCCCGCCACCAGACGCTCGCCCTCGGGCACCCTCCCGGGCCTGGCTCCAGGGCGGGCCCCGGTAACCCTATCCCGGGCAGGGTAAACTGCTCCCTCGATATTCTCTTCATAAGGGTCTTCTGAATCGCTCTTTGTCTGGACCCTCACCCAGGACCAATTTGCCATGGGAGACCCTACCAGGGTCAAAAGCCCCAGACAACATAGCACCCTGGGATCCCTGGGACACACAAACCCCTCCACCACGATAAGGTAGCGATTCACGGAGAGGCTTTTGCCATCAAAATATATTATTTGGATGGCACTTCACAATCATAATCACAGGAGCAGGAGCATAAATAATAATAATAATAATAGATAGCTATCGTAATTGGTATATAGACTAAGGCAGACCTTCCCAAAGTGTGGGGCCCGCCCCCTGGGGGGGCGCAGAGCCATTGCAGGGGGGGCGCGGTATGAAGGGGGGGGGGCAAAACGCTTGGACACTGCTAGCACGGGGCTCCCACAGAAACGCAAAGCAGGAGATGAAGCATAGCTGAATATGTTTCCTCACCAACTTCATTCTAAGCCAAAGACTAGAAAATATGGTGAAGCATATCTTCCCTTTGGCTTCACCTGCACAACTGCCAAGGTAAGTCTCCCCTGCAGAATTGGTTTCCCCTTCGTCAGGAGCATGCACTGGGCTCTTCAAATCACGGACAAACAGTATCCCACATTCTTGATTTTTAGTTCACAAACACTTGTTGTAATGACTAACTACTCCTGACATTTTGGAGATGTTAGCTCTTTATACAGTAAAGGTACAGCAGGATACAAATAATATCAGGCTTATCCTGCCACGATTTGTTCCCTCGGTTCAAATCACGGACAAACAGTATCCCACAGTTGTTTATGTTTTTGAACCCATTTTGCACAGAGAGGCATTTTTTGAAAAATGTATTGATAGCAATGTTGAATATTATTACACAGGAAAAAAACAACTACACGTAAAATAATTATACCGTGACGCCTCTGCCTTTCTAAATGGAGGGACAGTAACTGCGTGTGCATATGTAAGCGTGTAAAAGTTGAAGATAGTCAGATTAACAGTATTTTGTCTCTATCTGCCATTCTGCAATTCATTTCATGTAAAAAAGCACATACCTTTGACGTTGCAACGAACTCTGTATTCCTTGTCCACACGTAAACGCAAAATAGGAGTTTTAAAAAATCTCAGTTTTCGGTGATTCAAAATGCCGTTTACGTGTGGACGAAACAGCTGCGTTTTCAAAAATACCTGTGTAGGTGTGGACGTAGCATAAAAGAGTTAGTAGATTATTTTCTTACTACCTGTAATTTATTGCAGATTACTTGTATTTGCTTAATTGTTTACTAAATGATGGAGGTGTGAAATAAACCGCAATGGAGCAAAATATGGGTGTGTGTGGTTGGAGGATGTGTCTATGCATGCGGGGGGGGGGCGCGAACATTTTTTGTAAAACAAAGGGGGGCCCACCAAAAAAAGTTTGGGAACCACTGGACTAAGGTGACTGCCCTGAGACATGAGGTTAATGCGAGAGACTCTAATGTTGTAAACATAACGAAATCGTTTAATAATAAATAATTACCACACTCCCTTACATGGTACATTAAATTTAAATAATAGATAAATGATGTAAATAACTTGCAGTGTGTGAGGATCCAAAATGCAGATGCAGGTGGAGGTTAACTAAAACCGCATGATGCAAAACATGAAACTAAACCAAAAAACAAATGCAAACTATAAAATTCACTAGAGCAGGGGTAGGCAACTCCAGGCCTTGAGTACCGGTGTCCTGTATGTTTTGGATGTGTCCTTGATCCAGCACAGCTGATTTAAATGGCTACATTACCTCCTCAACATGTCTTGACGTTCTCCAGAGGCCTGGTAATGAACTAATCATTTGATTCAGGTGTGCTGACCCAGGGTGAGATCAAAACCTGCAGGACACCGGCACTCAAGGCCTAGGCCTAGTTGCCTACCCCTGCACTAGAGAGCTGAGACACAATTGGACCAGGCAACAGAATAATGCTGGGGAACTGAGCAGTACACTCTAAATCAGGACAAAGGAAGACTGAGACAGTATATACAGGAGGAGAACTGGAGACACATAGGAAACACACCTGAATCAAATCGGGAATATTGAGGAATAATAAGACAAGGGAAGTAAACTCTACACAACACACACAAGACAAACGACTTTCACAATAAAACAGGAAAGAAGAGGCAGAATATAAACAGAGACTGCAAAGGATAAAATAAATTATAAAGGAAACTATAGTATATTATTGATACACGGGAAGAGTCAAACAGCATAAGAGATTATCAATAAACAAGGAATCACAAAACCCAAAAGAACTGTAAATACAAAACCCTGGGTCTAAAAACCCAGGGATCCTAACAAATAATTTAAATGAATTTATTGGCACTGGTCTACTTTTACTGGGGTACATACGCTTATATTGCTATGGATGTTTCTTACAGTTAGATTCATAGTGACACATTTTATTTTGCAATTGATTTACTTATTTTTTTTAAAATAAAAACTGTGTCAAAGCTTTGATTGCAACTATAGAGCCAGGTATAAAATATGCATATTAATTAACTATACTTTTCAAAGAACAATAGTAATTGAATTTATTATGTAAAGAAAACAGACTACTAAATGAAAGATGTAGGTAGGTTTCAACCTGTTTAACTTGAACATCTTCAAGTATGCCTTACCTTGTCTTGAAAACCAGAGCCTGTTAACCCCGTCGAAGGAGGGCGGCCACGGCGAGGGGCCTGGGCCGGCACTACATGACTGTCCGGAAGAACATGTGCAGGTTTAAGTCTGTCAACACACACAGTCTCCCTACGACCCCCAAAATCCAAAACAAAATGTTTCTGGCCTGGTTCGATAACCCTGAATGGGCCGTCATACAGCGGCCGCAGCGGTGTCCTGTGGGCATCGTGCCTGACAAAAACAAACTTAGCAGTCTCTAAAGTCTTTGGAACAAAAGTGTCAGGCAGGCAATGGTGCACCGGACCAGGAACCCGAAGCGAGTGCAAAAGCGGGTCGAGAGATAGCACCGAGGGATCGAAGCAGGGGGGAGGGTTCTCGGGCAAGAATTCTCCAGGCACGCGGAGGGGCTGACCAAACACTAGCTCAGCTGGGGAAGCGCCGAGATCCTCCTTAACCGCAGAGCGCAGCCCAAGCAAAACCAACGGGAGGCGGTCAACCCAATTGCCATCCTTTAAGGAGGTGCGAAAAGCAGCCTTAAGGGACCGGTGGAACCGTTCACACATCCCATTAGCTTGCGGGTTGTATGCAGTTGTGCGGTGGACCTTGGCCCCCAGGCCATCAGCCATGGCCGACCAAAGCTCGGAAATGAACTGGGGGCCTCTGTCTGAGGTAATGTCCGCGGGGGGGCCGAAACGCGAGACCCAGGTTGACAAAAACACCTTGGCCACCACTGCTGCGGTAGTGGACGCCAAGGGGACCGCCTCCGGCCACCTGGTGGTGCGGTCAACAATAGTCAAAAGGTGCGTAAAACCTTGTGACTGCGGCAGAGGACCCACCAGATCGACATGCACATGATCGAAACGTTTGCCGGGTATGAAGAACTGCTCCAGGGGCGCCTTGGTGTGTTTATGAACCTTCGCACGCTGGCAAGGAATGCACGCCGCTGCCCATTCCTTAACCGATTTGCGAAGGCCCGGCCAAACAAATTTAGAGCTGACCAGTTTAACAGAGGCCCGGACCCCCGGATGAGAGAGAGCATGTACCGAGTCAAAAACTTGACAACGCCAGGAAACGGGAACCACCGGGCGAGGGCGGCCGGTGGAAACGTCACAGACCAGGAGGGGACCGCCGTCCTGCACGGGTCTGTCCTCCACGGGTCTGTCCTCCAGTATGAGGCCCGTCTGCGTGGATTTAAGCGCGAGGATGTCTGGGTCACTGCTCTGATCGGCAGCCATGGCGGAGTAGTCCATGCCGAGAAAGACGGGAGAAACCAGCGCCGCGGGACAAACAGTCAGCCACATGATTGGATTTACCAGCCACGTGCTGAATGTCCGTGGTAAACTCAGAAATGGCTGCCAACTGGCGCTGCTGGCGTCCACTCCATGGATCAGAAACCTTGGACATAGCAAACGTCAAGGGTTTGTGGTCCACGTATGCGGTAAAGTGACGACCCTCAAGAAAAAAAGCGGAAATGACGAGTCGCCAGATGGAGAGCCAGTAGCTCCCTGTCAAAAACACTGTAATTGCGCCGCTGTCACGTGGCGTCTGGCTGAAAAAGGCGGCGGTTGCCAGACACCCGAGATTCGCTGTTCCAGCACCGCACCCACCGCTATGTCCGGACGCATCGGTGGTCAACGCAATCGGCGCCGACGGGATGGGTGGGCCAGAAGGGCAGCATTAGCTAACGCCGACTTAGCATCAGAAAACGCTTGGATGCCTTCCGAAACCAGTCAACGGAGTCATTAGCCTTCTTACCTTTTAACGCCCCATAAAGGGGCTTCAGCAGATGCGCCCGCTCTGGGGAGAAAACGGTTGTAAAATTCACCATCCCAAAAAATTCTTGCAGTGCCTTAACATTCGTGGGACGCGGAAAATCTGAAACAGCTCGTACTTTGTCAGGCAACGGAACCGCGCCCTCGGCGGAAATACGGTGCCCGAGGAAGTCGAGAACCGCAACAACAAACTGGCATTTAGACGGATTAATGATCAGTCCATGCTCTGCCAAACACCGAAAAACCTGACGCAGATGTAACATGTGTTGCTCCTCCGAGCCGCTGGCCACCAGTATATCATCAAGATATACAAAAAACAAAGGGCAGCCAGCGCAGAAGACCGAGTCCATCAACCGCTGGAAGGTTTGGGCGGCACCTTTCAGGCCAAAAGGCATGCGCAAACTCGAAAAGGCCGAAAGGTGTAATGACGACGGTTTTAGGGACATCCTCCGCGCAAGACGGGAACCTGGTGATATCCCGTACCAAATCGATCTTCGAAAAAACCGAGGTCCCCGCAAGATGGGCGGAAAAATCTTGGATGTGGGGAATGGGATAACGATCGTTCTCTGTGTCTCACTCCAACTTTATTAACTGACCCTCTCAAAGAACTTCACATACAGTAAGCGCCAAAATCTCCACCCCAGCACTTCCTTTCAACTTGGGTGTGAGTGGAGCCACCTGGTGGTCCGCCACACTATATAAATACAGGCCATTTACCATTTTTACCATTTTTGGGCAAAATTTCATTACAGCAACTTTGGATCAGATGCTTCACTTTGTGTTATGTGCTTTTATCTGTGATTTTTATGACTAAGGAAACCTATTTGTAATGGACTCAGAAGAAAAAGACACTAATAAGTTTAATTCCACATTTGTTCGCCTGCAACATTTTATCTCAGTGGATTTTCCAACATCCCTCATGTTAAATATTTCTATGTTTTCCTGTGTTTTGTCTACATTATGACTGGAAGTAAAAAAATAATTTCTTTAGCAATAATGTCCCTAAACATATGAATATGTGACTATGGGTTCTTCTACATGACATATGTAAAATCTGAAAGAAAGCCATCATATAAACACAATGAACAAAACTTATCATTCAGACCACAGGCAATAAATTCCACTACGAAAATATGAACAATTTCCTATTTGAAAAGAAGTAAGAAGAAGCGAGTGCTTATCATATTTCATCAAATGTATTTGTTCTTGTATGTGGACATATATACACTATCTATAAATAATATATCTAGTTATATTAATATAAAGATGCCCATATATTGATGTATAATTGTGTAATTTTGCCAATCCAAATTCATTTTTCTATTTCTACTTCTTGGTTCATTTTGAATCACAAATTAAGTTTAAAGCAGCCACCCGTGTTACGTCTATGGACAGTGTTAGAGCAGCATACACAGGGCTGTACTGTGCATGTGATGAAAAAAACTGTCTGTGCAATAAATTATTTTACATAAGTAGCACTTGTGCAACAGCTTTGCAAGCCGCTTTGTTTTTTGTGTGAAGCCATGCTATGTCACAATGCTACAGAGTAGCTGTAGTCTGTTTTGATATCAAATTGTTATTGTATTAGTGTAATTACCCTTAGATTTTACAACAATTCTCATAATTTCATTGTGTTTGCCGCCAGTCCACTGGTACACTGTATGCGCAGGTGGCTCAGTGAATCTAATAGAATTTGGAAGCGTTTTTTCACAATGAAAGAAATCGAGCGATATTTTAAACCTTTAAAAGAAAACAGAAGAAAAGAAGGCCATCAGGGTGAAACAAACACACAACCTGGAGCAGCTGAAGGTACGTCCAGCAAGAAAAGAAACGTTTATAAGTACAACAGCGAGTGGGAAAAGGACTTGTGTCTGATTTACGATGCTAAGGTGCAATTTTTATTTTGTCTGTACTGCTCAGAAGCAGCAAAAAAAGAGTAAATCAGACAATCATTACGTCACGGGAAACAAGATTTTTAAAAGAGATAATGTTAAAAACACCACATTTCATGCTTGTGCTACAACTTTTTGGTCTTTTCTACAAAACTAGTAACCTACAAGCTAACAAAGTTAACATACAGCCCCGCTACACCCATTAAAATATTAATTAAAATGCTATCTGTAAACACTGACTCATCAGTTCAGATGGTACTACATGATGTCATACTTATGAGTTAACAGACTTGAGACAGGGTGACTACAATGATACTATTATGATAACTCCAAGTGCATTTGTATAGAGGGGAGCTCCCGGAACGGGTGTGTCGTTGAGAGTCCACTGCTCATCACTGTCTTTGTTACCTGTTGACGGTGTTGGACATCGGCTCCATTTGAACTCTGCATTTCCTGCTGGGCAATACTCATAGGATCAGAGATTAGGAGCAATTTTTAAACAGAGAGCCAAGCCAGTCGTTCTGTATTGGGGTTCCACTGTCAGTCTACCTTTTGGTTACCACCCTAGTCTAGACAGAAAGAGCTGACCAAGAACTTGAGGCCTCTCTTCCCTGTGCCATGGCTTCTAACCCTCTCCTCTTTGAGGAGAAATTGAGAAATAAAGGGTAGAATGCTGCAACCCGGGCTGCTCATCACTGTCTTTGTTACCTGCTGTCTGTGCAGATTCTTGAGTAGAGTAGAAGTTGTTTTAGCATGATAATACAGTTGTTTTTGTCCTGGAAGCGGTCATCATTTTGATCATCACACGCTTGTGCTTTCTTGATATAATAAAAGTCTATATCCTTAGTACTAAAATTCTGAAAATGCAACAGTAAACAGTAACCCCTCTGTGATAAAGAAAAGGATCAAGTGATATTTTGTTTTCCCTCTGAATTCTTGCACCACATCACCTACCAGCTTTTGTTATCTGAGTACATCAATGTGTAATGAAAATATTTGAAAACAAAAGCAGCTTTTCAAAGTAAAGAAACAAGAATATTTTCAAAACATTTTTCAGTACCTTTGTTACGAAGTTGTGTTGCTTTCTTTCCTTCTTCTATAAAGTTGTATTACTCTCTTCTAATGTCTGTAATTATCGCAATTAATCCTTTGGAAAGAAAAAAGATTAAAGGAGATTTCAAACAATGTATACGTCTGATCGTGTGATTTTGTGGGTACATGGGGAGAGGTGCAGAAGCAGCGGACAAGCTGAAAATATAAGAGCCATTGCCATCTAGACAAAGTGTCAAGTTCAATTAAGCAGGACTCAATGGCAGGACTGAGCTGTGCAGTCAAAGGGGATGTACTTACAACACTGGTGAAATATTTACATATATACAGTCACAGGGAAAGAGGGTTCCAGGGATTCCAAGGCCGGGGCCAGGGAAAAACATGCTCACACTCCTCTTCATACAGTGCAGGACAAGAAACACACACCGTCCAATTCCATTCCGTGACTCACTCCATCCAGATTGGGTCCAAGGAAAACAGGCAAGGATCCAGAGAGATCTATACAGGGAGATGGAAACAGACTTCTGAGGAAGCACCAGGGACAGAGGTAAAAACAACGATCCAGCAAGGAACAGTACCCCCAAAACACCCTTAAGAACTGTCTGGATCCATCAGCAGTGATGAGCAACTGGTGAGCTGTGCGTGAGTGTGGAAACCAGGAAGACACAGGAGAGCAAATGCCGCCCTGGCGAAAATGGTGAGAAAAGCATCCCAGAGCAGCCACTAGAGAACCATGACACAAAGGTGTAACAGTTTTTAAATCACCGTTATACAAATGGGGGTCTCTATTGTGGTACTCACTGAAATATTTGGAAATACACTGTGACATCTATCAGTGGCTCATTTGTGTGATCAAAAGCCATTAGACTGTAAGACTACTATGGCACCTAAATATGAAAATGTGTTCAGTGTTTGTGCAGATGTTTGTTAAACTCATTGGTGGGAAGTAACAAA
This sequence comes from Oreochromis aureus, assembly GCF_013358895.1. Taxonomy (NCBI): domain Eukaryota; kingdom Metazoa; phylum Chordata; class Actinopteri; order Cichliformes; family Cichlidae; genus Oreochromis; species Oreochromis aureus. Next base: position 18,162,859 of record NC_052951.1, read on the forward strand.
GTTACAAATGTAACTATAAGGTATCTGTACTTGAGTATTTTTTTCTTAACTTTTTACCAATTTACCAAAAATATTTATACTTTCTGCTCATTACATTTTCAAAGCAAACGTGCTCCATCAAACATCAAACTGATTTGAGCTTAAATGGAAGGAACAATAACACATCAAAGACAGTCCTACTGCTGTATCTGTCACTAGGGCTTATCCGCACAAAGAGATGAAAGAGGGTGTTACAGCCCTAGCAGGGCCTCCTGAAACTGCCCTTGTGTGGGTGTGGTGTTGTCTCTCGCCTCCTCCTCTCTTGCTCCACCCCTCTGTCTCTCTCTGACTTTTCTCTCTCCCCAGGACACAGCTGCTGTTCATTGGCCTCGTTTAACACCTGGGCCCCGTCAGCAATCACCTCTCTGAGGTTATATAAGTTGGGGATGAACTGGATGTGGGAGGGTGGTTTTCTCTGGTGTCTCCACATTGTGTTCTAGGTGTTGAAAGAGGTCCTATTATGCGATTGTCCTGCCTGTGGTGTGGAGCTGTAAGAGCAGTGGGGAGAGTAGCTGCTTCATGTGAGTAGCGTGGGCTTGTGGACCTCAACAGCAACAGCAGTGGAGCTTGATGCTGCTAGTGACAGGGTGGGCCTGTGGACCCCTGGAAGTGCCTCCTCGTGGTGTGGAGTTTTTTGTTTGGTTGTTGTTGTGTCCTTTGTTGTGAACTTTTTCTTTTTCTAGTGTTATTGATAAAGCGGCGATAAAGCGGCGTCTCTTTAAGTTAAAATTAATTGTAATAAAACTATATTATATACTAAACACCTCTGTCTGGTTTCCTTTTCATTCCATTCTGGACCCATTTGTTACCAGTCCCCACTCACACCCCTAGACCTCCTTCGTGGGGACGTAACAGAGGGAAAACATTTAATTTATGCATCATTTAAAGCACTGTGCCCCGGGTTAAATATGGGTAGAATGATCAAGAAGGGTTTTTTTTTAAATGCAAATGTCTATAAATAGCCAATTGGCATGTAGTGTCAGCCCTCAAGCATTGAGACATTTTGAGCTGTGTACAGCAGGGTAAATGAGGTTTTGGCCTGGGAGGGTGCACTGCGTTGCAGCCAGTGCTGCAAGCTTGTGGTTGAAGAGGTGTGTCAACAAGAGCAAGTGGTGAGGTATGCATTGGCAGTCTCCCAAGCAAAGGAGGGAAAATGGCTGAAATGGGACAGGGTTGAGAAGAGGGCATTCTCCTGGAAATACATGGATGTGCAGCAAATCAGCTTTATTATTTTAGCTGACTTTGATGTTCATCCCCAAGCAATCTCAACCAGTGGTACACTGAGCATGTCGTGCCTGTCTTGCTAGACCTCAGTCCTGTGTTCGATACTGATGACCACTACAGTATCGAACAGGGGCCGCTACAACAATGTGAACACAAAGAGGCAGAAACGGACAGGGTGAGTCGCAAAACACAGATTTTATTTACAAAAAGTCTCACAGGGAAATGTATGTGCAGGACAGAGCTTGAGTGCTTAAACTATTCACGAGGGGAGGAAACAGGTAACACAGGCATAGATCTTCTGGAATGGAAAGAGAGAATAATTAGCTGAGAAAAGGAAACTGGGATGAGAATGAACTGAATAACCTAACACAGACTGACTCACTTTGAAGGCAGGTGGAGAGTGCCCTGGGAGGGAATGGCTGCAGGTGGCTGGGTGAGCACCCTTGAAAGGGTCCAGAGGCGGCTCTGGGAGCCGGAGTCGATCAGAAAACGTCTCAGCGAGTGTGAGTCCTCTATGAAGAACAGCCTTTCCTTATTGCCAGCGTTCGCAGCCGCTCGTTTCCCTGGGCCTTAAAACTGTGGATCCAGTGAGGCCACTACATGATGGTAGTTTGTGATGTCACGCATTTTAAAACATGTTAAAAACACAACAGCCTTAATAAACTCTGAGTAGTTTGGACGCAAACAAGCAGGTTTCATCACATCATTACTACAAGACCGGATATCCCACCTGCTGTGAATGCTTTAATGCAGTAGAGTTGTTATTATTATCACTTCTCCTGTTTATGACAGTTAAAATAAATAACATTCATATAAAATTGTCTTTTGTAAACTGTATATGGTGTTAAATAGGTCTATACTACTGTACTTTAATGGTGGTCATGAGGATGGTATTTCAAGAGCAATTGTGAAAAGTTTGAGAACCACTGCCTTACGCAGTAAAATTAGACAGCATAGCATGCATTTTCACTACTATGCAGATGATACCCAACTTTAACTATCCATATGTTAAACTGCAGGAATGTGCTAAAGACATAAAGACCTGGATGACCTCTAATTTTCTGCTTCTAAATTCAGATAAAACTGAGGTTATTGCAGCGGTCCCCAACCTTTTTTGCGCCATGGACCGGTTTATGCCTGACAATATTTTCATGGATCGGCCTTTAAGGTGTCGCGGATAAATACAACAAAATAAAACTAGTACCGGTACCAAAATAAAGAAGATTTATTCATAACACACGTAAAAAGACCCAGGAAAACCGAGTTAACGATAAAAACGATAACAAAATAACGCTGAAAGCCAATAAAAACCCTGAAAACCATACATTTCACACCTGAGCCTCAACTCTCGTGGCCTGTTACCAAACGACTCACGTACCGGTCCGAGGCCCGGGGGTTGGGGACCGCTGGGTTATTGTACTCAGCCCTAAAATTCATATAAATGCGGTTTCTAGCCAGGTGCTTACTCTGGATGGCATTCACCTGGCCTTCAGTAACACTGTGAAGTCTTGGAGTTGTTTATTACCAGAATATTTCCTTTAATACGCATATCAAACAAATATGCCATGACCTGATGCTGCTGTCTACAGTGGCTTACTCTAACCCTATTTACCCACCCGTTGCTTGTCATGTGTTTTCTTGGTGTTATGGTGTTAGGTTCCTGTGCTTTTGTGCTGAGGAGTTTTTGTTTTCTGTCTCATTCTGATCCCCTTTTGTATTGTACATTTCATTGTTTGTCTTTACGCCACCTGTTCTGACCTGTCTCCCCAATGTGTTGTTTGTGTAATGTATGTACAGTTGGAAGGGGTCCAATTTCGCTACAGGTAACTCCAAGTGACAAATAAAGGCATCATCATCATCATGTAGGACTGCTTTCTTCTATTTGTGCATTATCTCCAAAATTAGAAACATCCTTTCTCAGAGTGACTAGTTCATGCATTTAGTCAAAGTCAAAGTCAGGTTTATTGCCAAAATCATATGCACAGCTCATACAAAGGAATTTGAAATTGCAGTGCTCCTACAGCCCTCACTGTTACACTAAAACAACGTAAAGATAAAAAGATAAAAGTAAAATAAAAGTCTAATATACAACACAGTACAATGCAATCTTATATAAACAACAGTGTCCAACACAATCTGATTGTTTGTGGGCAAGAGTTTTTGTGCAAGCGGGGTGGGGGAATCAGTGAAAGGGCAATGGTGGTGGTTCAGACTTTTGAATGTCTGAGGTGGGGTGGGGGTTCAGAAGGAAGAGGGGAATGCAGGTCTGGAGTTTATGTGTGTGTGAGAGTCGAGAGGGACAGACCAGGGAGAAAGTTCAGCATCCTGACAGCCTGATCGATAAAGCTGTCTCTCAGTCTGCTGGTTCTAGCCCGGATGCTCTTCAGTCTCCTTCCTGATGGCAGCAAAACGAAAAACGGATGAGTTGGACGGATAAGTGGAGTCACCTGTAAACAACCTGAGACGTTTCCAGTGTGGGGAAAGTCTAGTAGCGGGGTTCGCTGATGGTAAATCCTTCCGAAGCGGTCTGCAGTTCATTAGTGTAATTTGTAGCTCTTTCATGTATGAAAAGTTTGTGGATTTTGTGGACTGTTTTGTTGGGGCAGAGAGCCGTCGCTGCATGTGTCTGTGCCGCCCTCCTGAAAAAGGAGTCCTTTTTGGCTGGACTACTCTAAGTCATTATTATCAGTATGTCCTAAAAACTTCCTTCTTCACCTTCAGTTGATCCAAAATGCTGCAACAAGAGTACTGACAGCAAGTAGAAAATGAGAGTATATTTCCCCTATACAGGCTTCTCTTTATTGGCTCCCTGTTAAATCCAGTATTGAATTTAAAATCCTGCTCCTCACATATGAAGTCTTGTATAATCAGTCCTCACCTTATGTTAAAGATCTTATAGTACCATATCACCTCAACAGAGCACTTTGGCTTACTTGTGGTTCCTAGATTATTTAAAAGTAGAAAGACCTTCAGCATTCAGGAGTCTCTCCTGTGGAACCAACTCCCAGCTTGTATTTGGGAGACAGATACCCTTCTCGACTTTAAAGATTAGGCTTAAAACTTTCCTTTTTGCCAAAGCTAGGGCTGGATCAGGTGACCCCGAATCCACCCTTAGTTATGCCACTCTTAGTGAATAGACTTAGGATGCAGGGGGCTTCTCATGATGCACTGTTTCTGCTGGATGTTTCTCCTGGTTAAAAGGGAATTTCCTTTCCACTGTCACAAAAGTACTTGGGGTTTGTTTGATTGTAAAGTTTTCTCTGTGTCATGGTCCGGGTGTGTGCTGGATTTTCCCAGCGTGCTGGTGATTCCACTTACGGGCGGAGCCAGCACTCAGAAACACTCATGGCTAGAACATCAACTTACCCTTGTTGGTGAAGGCCTCACAGTCATAGGGCCTCATCATAGTTAAACTCAGTACTAACCTCTTTTTCCTCTGCTCTCAGTAGTCTGTCGGATGCCAGTGCTTCACCGCCATAAACCTGTCTTCATACAGCCGCTGGTCCGCTCGTAGCTTCTTCGTTTCACCCAACTGCCTGCCCTGTGCCCAGCTTCGCTCTAATTCTTCTCTCCCTCATCTTTAGTGACTCTGAGAGCCCCGCTTTGCAATCCTGACTTGCCCCGCAGTACATGGTTCCTGCTCTGGAAAATACCCTGTGTCGGGTTCCCTAACTACTGCCCCTGCCAGCAAGAGACTAGTTCACTGGACTCTCCCACAGCACATAAAGTGTCATTCTTGTTCACAGTTCATGCTCATGGTTTATATTGTTGTTTCTCTCTTAGCGCTGTCTAGTTAAATCATAGTATAGACTTGTTCATAGCATAACATAGGAATGTTTGAGTTGTTTTCATAGTGTTAGTGTTTGGCACTCCACAGAACGTATTGTGAATATTTTCATAGCGTAACTCTAGTGACCTGTTCTCCTCATTATCGTTCAAGTTCATAGTTTATTCTAGCATTTGTTTTTTAATTTCCTCCAGAGATTTTTTAGTGCCTCTCACTCTTAGTGCATGGTTTGTGTCTTTTTTGCGTTCAACTATTCCCCACTGTGTGTCACATCTTGTTTGCTGTAATAAACAATCGCGTTACATTTACACTCCGCGTGTCCGAGTGTTGTCTGCACCTGAGTTCATTCATCTGTGTTGGCCACCCAGCAGTGACACTCTGTATAATTGTAATCTTTACCTTACAATATTAAGCGCCTTGAGAGGATTGTTGTTGTGATTTAGAGCTACATGAATATAACTGAATTGAATTGGGTGCCTGTTTTGTAGATTTTCACCCACTCTGAAACACATTCTGACAACTCGCAGCATAATGGCACACAGCCATTATGCTGTGTGCCATTGAACTCAATTTTTTATATATAAAAAACTGAGTTCAATTAAACTCAATTTTTATATATAATTACTTTAAGGCACTTTATATTGAAAGGTAAAGACCCTACAGCAATACAGAGAAACCAAGAGTCAGGTGTGTCCCCCCCCCTTATTTTTTTAAAAAGAAAAACTGCACTTTATATTAATTTTTTTTTTTATTATTTAAAGACAATACCATTTTGAAAAAATACTTCATGTACTTAAAAAAGTACTTTATTTTAAAGGCTGCCCAATTTTGGCCGGGGATATTATTTTTGTTTCTATGTTTTGAATTGAAATGCAGTTTAAATTTTTTTTTGCCCCAGAAATTAAAAGAGCTTGAGTTTACGATATTCATGTCCATGTCTATTATTTGATTCTGTCGCCCTCTAAAACCCTTTTAAATTAAAAAAACAAACAAACAGTTGCGCGTTGGGGCAAATTTTCTTGTGCGATTAAATGTGATTAATCAAGGTTAATTAATTAGAAAGCCACTAATTAATTAGATAATTTTTTAATGGAGTCCCCCTAGCAATAACTTTTTTACTTTACATTTTTTGAGTAATGTTCACAACAAAGAGGGAAAATATCTCCAACATACACAAACATTTGAACACTCAGCATGTAATTATTTTTGCATGAATGTAATGTCTTTGATATGCTGCTTAGAGATCACGTTGACAATGAGCTAATGAGAATCGATAATGGAATCGTAATCGCTAAATTCTTATCATTCTTATCACTCTTATCCTTGAGGAAGACAGTACACACTCACAGACACAAACCAGCTGGGATGAAATTCCCCATTTACATAAACTCTATGACAAAATAGTTCCCTCATAACTTTAACTGAAAATTTGGTTGCTTGTATAAAACACAGTTCAATTTAAATCACTTAATTTCCTTTACAGTTCCACTTTCATTGTATTGTGTTGAGTTTTGACTAAATTATTATGTCAGTAATGATTTAGTGCTATGTCTGATGCAACATAGCCACCACACAAGTTACATCAGCTCACTGATGTAACATAGGCACTGATGTTACATCAGCTCACTGATGGATGGCATAAACTCAATTCAATTTATGAGCATGTGACACACATATCTGAATTTCTACGGTCACATAGACATAAAATATAAATACCACAACTGTCACACTACAACATTCTTTGCTGCATTGTGTGCTTGATCGACTTCTTTTATGTAGTCTGCTCTTTTTATGTTTAGGGAAACAAATATTTGCAATGGGATCAGAAGACCAAGCCACTACCATGTTTAATAACACATTTGTTCGCCCTGCAAAATTTTATATCAGTGGATTTTCCAACATCCCTCATATTAGGTATTTCTATGTCTTCCTGTGTTTTGTCTACATCATGACTGTTTTGGGGAACGGTTTTCTTCTCTTAGTTATTTGGCTGGTGAAGACTCTTCATACTCCTAAATACATGATTGTGTTCAACATGGCTTTGACAGATTTGTGTGGAAGCACAGCTCTCATCCCAAAAGTCTTAGATACTTTTCTGTTTGACAGGAGATACATCATCTATGATGCCTGTTTAAGTTATATGTTCTTTGTTATGTTCTTTGGAAGTGTGCAGTCATGGACACTTGTCATTATGGCATATGACAGACTTATAGCCATTTGTCTCCCTTTAAGGTATCATAATATTGTGACTGAAACATCAATTACTGCAATTCTGCTTTTTGTATGGTGTTTTTTTGTAATTGCAATAGCAACCATGATTGGGCTTCTTAATCGTCTTTCATTTTGTAGATCTTTAGTAATAAACAGCTTTTTTTGTGATCATGGGCCAACCTTTCGTCTAGCTTGTAATGATACAACTGTAAATTTCAACCTGGTAATTTCCCTAATCATTATAATTCTCATCATTCCCCTAGCATTTATAATGGCCACATATATCTGTATTTCCATAGCAGTGAGCAGGACTGCATTCAGAGAGAAACGACTCAGAGCGTTAAAAACTTGTACTTCTCACCTGATCCTTGTTGCTATTTTCTTCCTACCATGGACAGGTACTAATCTAGCTGCAGTCACTTCCTACATTCATCCTAATGCCAGAATGATAAATTCTGCATTGACCCACACCATACCACCTTTGCTCAATCCCATTATATATGCTTTAAAGACAGAAGAAGTGATGAATGCTATCAAGAAGCTTTGCAAAAGACATTATCTTAGTAACAAGAAAAAAAGAAAAACATAAAGGAATGCTAAAGCAGAATAGAGTTTCTTTGTTTTGAAATATCTTATTCATAAGTATTGCAATGAATTAGCTGCACCTTAATCCACTAAAAACAGCTTTCCATTGCAGAAGCAAAATTTGAAATAGATGTGGACTGTTGTTGTAGCTATACACAAGTTAAATTTAATCTAAATATTGAAAAGCATGAAACCCTCTTCACTTTTTCCCCCTGTGTGTTAAAAAAGGATCAAGCTAAATTTTGTTTTACCTCTGAATTCTTGCAAAACATCAACTACTGGCTTCTGTTATCTAAGTACATCAATGTGTAATGAAAATTTTTGAAAACATAAATGTAGCTTTTTAAAGTAAAGAAACAAGAATATTTTCAAAACATTTTTCACCACAAAGTTGCTTTGCTTTTTTGTAATGCCTGCATTTATTACAGTTAATGTTTCACAAAGAAAAACTTTAAAGGAGATGTCAAACAATGTATATACGTCTGATAGTGTGGTTTTTTTGGGCACATGGGGAAAAGTGCAGAAGCAGTGGACAAGTTGAAAATATAATGGAGACAAAGGTGTAATAGTTTTTAATCAAGATTATGCAAATGGGAGTGACTATTGTGGTGAAATATTTAGAAATACACCTTTAAGTCTGTAAGTGGCTCATTTTTGTTATCAAAAGGTATTAGACTTTAAGACTACTACGGCACCTAAGCATGAAAATGTGTTCAGTGTTTGTTCAGATGTGTTAAATTGATTGGTGGGAAGCAACAAAGTACAAATACTTAATGCTACAGGTATCTGTACTTCAGTATGTTTTTCTTATCTTTTAACTTTGACTCCTTACAATGTAACACAAATATTTCTACTTTCTCTTCCTTACATTTTAGAGCAGACTTGTTACTTATAATATGAAGGAGGTTTTTATTTTCCATCAGTGCACACCATCAAACATCAAACCGATTTGAGCCTAAATGGAGGGAACAATAACACATCGAAGACAGTCCTACTGTTGTATCTGTCACCAGGGCTTATCGCATCCAAAAAGATGAAAGAAGGTGAAAACATTTGATTTATGCATAATTTAAGGCACTGTGCCCAGGGTTAAATTTGGGCAGAATGATCTAGAAGTGTTTTTTGGTGCAGATGCCCATAAGTAGCCACTTAGCAGGCAGTGTCAGCATTCAAGAACTGAGGCATTTTCAGCTGTGTAAGCAGGGTAAGTGAGGTTTTGGGCTGGGAGGGTGCACTGCATTCTGACATAATGGAACACCAAGCCAGTGCTGGAAGCTTGTGGTTGAAGAGGTGTGCCGACAAGAGCAGGAGGAGAATTGTGCATTGGCAGTCTCCCAAGCAAAGCAGGGAAAATGATTGAGATGGGGCGGGATTGAGAAGAGGGCATTTTTGTTGAAATACATGGATGTGCAACAAATCACCTTAATTAATTGAGCCACATTTGGTGTTCATCCCCAACCAATCTCAACCAGTTTTACACTGAGTATCTCGTGCTTGTCTTGCTAGACCTCAGTGCAGCGTTCAATGCTGTTGATCATAGTATTTTATTACAGTGATTAGAGCATGGTTAAAGATAGATAGATGCTTCAGTGGTTTGACTCATATCAGTCTAATAGACTCCAATTTGTTCGTGTTAGGGAGAGTCCTCTTCACACATACAATTATGAAGATCAAATCAAATCAATTTATTTACATAGCACTTTTCACAGGATAAAAACCACAAAGTGCTTCACAGTAATATAAAACAGAAATATATAAAATACTGTGGAGGTAAGCATGGACGACACAGAGCTTTCAGTTCTCACTCCTTCTTTATTCCTCTCCAACATCATCGCGCCACAAAACATAGGAACACACTTCCTCAACACTGGGTGTGACTGGAGCCCTCTAGTGGTCCACCACAATACGTTAATAAACAAACATACAGCACAAATCTAATTAAAAGCCAATCTAAATAAATGAGTCTTAAGCTGCTTTTTAAAAGAATAAATACAATCAAGGCAAAGTAATGATGGAGGGAGAGCACTCCACAACCTGGGGTAGAGCCACCGCTCTAAAAGGTCTATCACCTCTGGTCTTAAAACGAGTTTGTGGGACTACCAACAGCCGTTGATTAGATGATCTCAGGCTGCGAGAGGGAGCGTGGGGTTCTAAAAGATCAGAAATGTAGGCAGGGGCATCACAATTCAAAGCTTTAAAAGTCAGTACCAAGATTTTAAAATGAATTCTAAAATGTACTGGAAGCCAGTGTAATGAACGTAACACTGGTGTAATGTGCTCTCTTTTTCGTGTCTTATTTAAAAGCCTTGCAGCAGCATTCTGGACTAACTGGAGACAGTCAAGATTCCTTTTGCTCAAACAAAGAAAAAGACTGTTACAATAATCTAAGCGAGATGAAATAAAAGCATGAATAACCGTTTCTAACTCAGATTTAGACAGCGAAGTTCGCAGTTTGGAGATGTTTCTTAGCTGAAAAAGGCAATTACTAATCAACTGGCGAGAGTGTTGTTCTAGGGACATGGCAGAATCAAAGATCACACCAAGGTACCTGAGGCTCGGGTGAACAGATGAGCCAAGAGAACCAAGATGCTGTTTGATTAGAGATATCTGGTTGTTGGGGGCAATAATTAATGTTTCTGACTTTTCAGAGTTCAATTGTAAGTAGTTGTCATGAAGCCACTGTTCCACAGGGGTTTGGTGCTAGGACCAATTCTGTTAAAATTATACAGTGGTCCTTCGCTATAATGCCTTTTGCGGCCTCACTGTTTCACAGATTTTTTTTTGTGCATTTTTGCATGCTTTTTTTCTTTTTCTTTTTTTTTTTTACAGCGCATTGTGTTCTGCATCCAATCTCCTCCATGTCGTGTCTTCTGTACAGTACAAAATGCTTTCAGCTTGTCAAATTTACATAAATCTTCGATCGCTAGCAGTGTGACTCTGAAGCGCTGTATTGTATGTTTGTAAGTTTTCACCCCAACAAACACAACAATGTCGACAAAATGTTTTGCACCATCAAAGGCACCTGCGGTAGCACCCAAAAGATGCCAACCATTGCACAAAAAGTTGGACTTCTGGACATGCCAAAAGAAGGCAGAAGTTACCGTATTCTGAGGGTAACTGGAAACATTAAGTCCAAATGTACCATGTCCATCACATCCATAGCTGAAGCTGCTGCTCTGAGCTGTGGCCACAAGGTGGTTCATGCCTGTCGTATTGGTAACCCCCGAATCAGATGGTCGACATCAGAGATGAAGGGAACCATCGAGCTGAGGAAGGAGTCCGATCAGGCTTGGTTAGCCTGTGGGACCTCGGAGGCAGCCGATAAATCCAGACAGTGAATGAATTTAAAATCCTACTCTTCCCTTTTAAGGTTTTGTATATTCATTCCTCATCTCACCCCAATTGAGCTCTTTGCTCTCAGACTGCTGGCTTACTTATGGGTCCTGGAATATTTAAAAGTAGGATGGGAGGTAGAGGCTTCAACTTCTAGCCTATTGGGTAGGCTAGAACATTTTATAGGAGTTAGGGGAAACACATTATCATGGCTGAGATCCTACCTGTCTGGGAGATCCCAGACTATTAGTTTTAAAAATGATCTCTCTGAGACTTGTTTTGTGAGACATGGGGTCCCTCCGGACTCTGTACTTGGCCCATTGCTGTTTTCTCTGTATCTGCTGCCTCTTGGTCTTCTCCTACATTCTTTTAATGTAACCTTTCACTGTTACGCTGATGACCTGCAGCTTTATGTTCCTTTTTTTTGTAATTAAAGATTTTATTATTTTGAACAATTAAGAAAACCATAACATAACAACCCAAAACAACAAAAAACACACTCAGTGAAGAAAAATAAATAAATTTAAAAAAAGGAAATAAATAAATAGATAAACTATTGCACACACAGTTAATTCTTAATTCATACTGTATCTCACATTGTCTTCATGTTGTAGGCCCATATAAACAAAAAAAACTGTCCCATTGTTCTGTTAGAGTCTCTGTCTTGCTGCTCAATCTTCCCAGCATTTTCTCACATGCGGCATTTTCAGTCATTTTCTCCTTCCACTTTTTTAGGGTTGGAGTCCGAGGCTCTTTCCAAAGTGTTAAAATGAGATGAACACACGTCACAATCCCAGTGTTTAACACTCTAAAGCCTGCTTTATCTAACTTTGGCACCTCGCCTCTGTCCCCCAATAGGCACAGTCTTGGTGATCTAGGTAATTTAAGTTTCACCCAACCCTCCATATATATTAAAACATTTTCCCATATTGGGGAGACCAGTGGACATTCCCATAAAGCATGTACTAATGTATCTTTTCCTTCTTGGCACTTCCAACACAGGTTGTCTTTACTGAGTCCCATTTTATAAAGTCTCGTTGGTGTATAATAGTACCTATTGAGAATTTTATATTGAATACATTTGCCTCTAGCTTCCCTAATGTAGAACCCATTTTCAGAAATAATTGAATCCCATGTTCCCTTATCGAAGGAACAATCCAGATCTTTTTCCCAAGCCCTTTTAAGACTTTTACATATGTTGTTTTTAACCCATTGACATAAATGATATCATTTTGATGCCTTTGCAGTTAAGGGTGGAAGTGCAAAGAAATTCTCTATGACGTTTTTCTCCTGAGACAATTTTATTTTATCTTTCAGACAGTCTCTCATTTGTAAATATCGCCAAAAATGGCCGGGTCCTTCCAAATTAAACTTTACTGTCAAATCATTGAAGGACATAAACATGTTATCTTCATATAAATCACTTATAAATCTTATGCCTTTTTTGTGCCACTGTGGCCAATAAATTGTTTGTTTACCTATTTTTATTTTTGGATTATGCCACAGGGGTGCATATTTTTGAAAGTATGGGGAGAGATTACAGCTTTAAAATAGGGTTATCTACTCCATTCCCTTTATTGTCCGGTTTTTGAGCCATCACCTCAATGGGAGTGAATGGAAAGACCAGTTCACGTTCCATTAGAACCCAGTCTAGGTCCGAATTTATTCCTGCCTAGTGTTTACACAGCTTGAACATCTCAAATGAGATGCTGTACTGTTTTATGTTGGGTAGGGATAAACCTCCTTCTTTTCTCGGTTGGTACAGTCTACCAAGATTAATCCGCGGTCTACCACCATCCCAAAGAAAGTGTTTTATCATATTATCATATGTTGAGAAGATTTGAGGTGAAATACAAATTGGTATCATTCCAATGAAATAATTGATCAGAGGAGCTACTGCCATCTTTATCGTATTTACTTTGCCCCATAATGTCAAGTGCAGCTTACCCCATTTCTCCAAATTAGTTTTAATCCCAGTTAGTAGTTTTCCTACATTATCATTCATAATCTCATCGACATTCGGATTAAGTGTTATTCCTAAATATTTTATCCCTTTTTCTAACACCTTGAAATTGAAAGCTGATAATGAATCAGCAATATATGTTTGAGATATTGGCATTGCCTCCGACTTATGCCAATTAATTTTGTAGCCTGATACCTTAGAGAATTCACCAATAACATTTAGCAATTTTGTTATAGAATTAGTAGGGTCCTGACACACCACCAAAATATCGTCTGCATATAGAAATAATTCATGTTCTCTCCCCCCTCCGTTCACACCCACAATACTTGAATCTTTCCTAATTTTAATAGCCAGGGGTTCCAAAAAGATAGTGAACAAGAGTGGGCTAAGACTACAACCCTGACTGGTAGATATGAAATATTAAAGAAAGGGGACATCAGTCCATTGGTGAGAACAGAGGCTTTCGGTCCTGAATAGAGTGTCTTAACCCATCTACAAAAATTATCACCAATTCCAAATTTTGACAGTGCAGTGAATAAAAAACTCAATTCAACCCTGTCAAAAGCTTTCTGTGCGTCAAGCAAAATTATTACTACTGGTTTTGGGTTATTTTTATTGGCCCACATAAGATGTAATAGTCTCCTCATGTTATCAGCTGATGATCGATGCTTAATAAACCCCACTTGGTCTTTGTGAACAATTCGTGGCAACACCGTCTCTAATCTTGCTGCTAAGATCTTTGACAGTATTTTACAATCCACATTTATTAAACTAATAGGTCTAAAATTGGTTGGGTCAGTTAAATCTTTATCATCTTTTGACAAGAGAGTTATAATAGCTTGATTGAAACTTTCAGGAAGTGTGCCATATTGGAAAGCTTCCTGAAATACTTTAGTTAAAAATGCGGCAAGTATATCTGTAAACTTTTGATAATATTCGGCTGTAAAGCCATCTACACCCGGTGACTTCCCAGTTTTCATTGCATTAATGGCTTTTTTAACTTCTGCCTCTGTAATAGGTGCCTCCAATCGGCCCTTTTCTTCCGGAAGAACTTTTGGTATTGTTAATTTATCAAAAAAGGATTCCAATTCTTCTATACTAGCCGTGATCTCAGAAGTATAGAGATCCTCATGAAATGATTTGAAAATGGCATTAATATCCCCAGATGATGTCATCAATTTTTCATCTTTTTTAATTGACGTGATCACACTTTGATTTTCTAGCCGTTTAAGTTGTCTAGCCAATAACTGTCCTGTTTTTCCCCAGTCTCATAGAAATTTGTTTTAAGCCTGAACAATGCATACTCTGCTTTCTTATTATAAATTTCATGAAGATTAAACTTCAATTGGCATATTTTTCTGAAGTTACTCTCTACATAATTTTCTGCCAATTGTTTTTCCAAATGACTTATCTGTTTTACCAAAGTCTGTATTTTTTGTTTACTTTCTTTTGCCTTCTTTGAACTATATCCCAGACATTTGCCTCTAATAAAGGCCTTTAGGGCGTCCCATACAGTAGCCAATCTCTCTGTGGTCCCAATATTTACATCCCCAAAAAAGTTAATATCATCTTTTAATGTTGCCATGAATTGTTCATCCCGTAAAAGACTTGGGTTTAGTTTCCACCTGCCCGGATTATATTTCTCAACCTGTAAGTCTATATTTGCTTTATGTTCCTTTAACCATTGGAAACTGTGCTGAATTGTCTAAATTACAAGCTTGTCTATTTGCAATTAGGGGCTGGTTATCTGATAATTTCCTGCTTCTTAATACTGATAAGACGGATTTGATGGTCATTGGATCACAAAAATTTCAGTACTTTGAATTGATGACCTTGTCATAAATTGCAAAGACAAGGTAAAGAACTTGGGTGTGTGGTTTGTGCTCTCCTTCGAGTCTCATGTAAAGGAGACAACAAGGACTGCCTTTTATCATCTAAGGATGTCATGGTCCTGAGTCTGTGACTCGGGGCTTTTGTATTAATGAATATTATCTTGTGTTCTGGTTATGTTTTCTGTTTTGCACTCCCTCCTGTTTAGTGTCGGGTCATTCTTGCCCGTGTGTCTCCTCTGTTCGCGGTCTGTGTGTTTTTCCTGTTTTACTTTGAAAGTCTGTGTCTCGTTTCTTGTGATGTCAATAAGGATCAGCTGTGTCTCCCTCCTGTTTTGGCCATTCCTCATTCCCTTCCATGTGTATTTATGGTGTGTGTCTACCTGTGCTCATCGTCGGTTCGTCTGTGTTATTTAGTTTGTCCGTGTGAAGGGATTTCATGATCATGTTTTCAAAGAATGAAGCCCAAAGGGAGCAAGTACAATGAAAAAAAGAAGAGAACCAAGGATTGAGCCCTGAGGCACACCACAAAAAGAGGGCTTAGGTGAACAAAGAAGTTTTCAACATTAACACTAAATGTTCTGCCACTCAAATAGGAACAAAGCCAATCCAGTGCTGCACCTTTAATCTCAACCCAGCGTTCCAAACAGGAGATAAGAATACTGTTGACCACAGTGTCAAACGCTGCAGTAAAATCTGAAAGCACAAGAATTACAAGAATCCAGAATCATTTGCTAAAAGGATGTCATTAAAAACCTGTAAAAGTGCTGTTTCAGTGGAATGTAGATGCTTAAAACCAGACTGAAAAACCTCCATAATACCATTATCATCCAAAAACGTATTCGGTTGGATAAAAACTATTTTTTTCCAATAACTTTGAAAGGGATGTTTTGAGATCGGTCTAAAATTTGAGCAAACTGAGAGATCAAGGCCAGTTTTTTAAATAAAGGATTTACTATTGCATGTTTAAAACCATCGGGAACCACACTGAAAGTAATACTGCTATTTAAAATAGCAAGGACTGAGGTTCAAATCAAAGGATAAACCTCTTTAAAGATCAAATTATCAAATTCACAAGATTTTTAGGAAACTTGACCACTGAGATTTACACTCATCCAAATGTTTTAGTAGTTGTACCTATATTATGAGTTTTTGCATTCACAAACTTGAGCATGCATAGTGTTCATGTGCCTGCCGAGTGTTCATGTGTCGACAATACCCAATCAGCTTTCCAGACACAAAGAGCAAGGAGTGATGTAACTATAGTACCTGTGTGTGTATGCATATGTATGAGAGGATTATTTATTCATTCTTTGTGAAAATGTGCTTTCATAGTTTAAATTTAAATATTATTTTATAATAATGAAAAGCTTTTAGAAAATTAAACAGTTACATCATCTCATGATGACATAAACCCTGATAGTAAGGGGCACACCTACCTGACTTTTCACTGTCACACAGCCGTAGAGGTGATATATAAATGGTACATCTCTCACAGTGCAACCTACTTACAATTCTCTGTGGTCAAGGGTGAGTTTAGTTTTTTATACTAGTCACTTGATAGGGTGTCAGGGGAGTTTAGTTTTTTACACAGCAATAATCAAGTAACTCATTATGTTTTATTCTATTTTACTGTTTTTATGTTTAGGGAAACAAATATTTGCAATGGGAACAGAAGATAAAACCACTACTATCTTTAATAACACATTTGTTCGGCCTGAAAAATTTTATCTCAGTGGATTTTCCAACATCCCTCATATTAGATATTACTATGCCTTCCTGTGTTTTGTCTACATCATGACTGTTTTGGGTAATGGCTTTCTTCTCTCAGTTATCTGGCTGGTGAAGACTCTTCATACTCCTAAATACATGATTGTGTTCAACATGGCTTTGACAGATTTGTGTGGGAGCACAGCTCTCATCCCCAAACTCTTAGATACTTTTCTGTTTGACAGGAGATACATCATCTATGAGGCCTGTTTAAGTTATATGTTCTTTGTTATTTTCTTTGCAAGTGTGCAGTCATGGACACTTGTCACTATGGCATATGACAGACTTATAGCAATTTGTTTCCCTTTAAGGTATCATAGTATTGTGACTGAACAATCAATTACTACAATTCTGTTGTTTTTATGGATTTTTTTGGTGAGTGTAATAGCAACCATGGTTGGGCTTATTAATCGTCTCTCATTCTGTAGATCTTTGGTGGTTAAAGGCTTTTTCTGTGATCATGGACCAGTTTATCGTCTGGCTTGTAATGATACAACTTTAAATTACAACATGGCATCTGCACTTGTTGCTATACTCATCATTATTCCTCTTATATTCATAATAGCCACATATGTCTGTATTTTCATAGCACTGAGCAGGACCACATCAAGAGAGGAGCGACTCAGAGCATTAAAAACTTGTACTTCTCACCTGATCCTTGTGGTCATGTTCTTCTTGCCAATAGGAATCACTAACATAGCTGCAAGGGCCTCCTACATTGATCCTAATGCCAGAATGATAAATTCTGCATTGACACACACTATACCAGCTTTGCTCGATCCTATTGTATATGCTTTGAAGACAGAAGAAGTGATGAATGCAGTTAAGAAGCTTTGCAAAAGAATTTATCTCAATCGCATGAAAGCAAAAGCAAGACCTTGTAATCACTGCTATATTAAATCATAGGGTGTTACAGAAAAACATGTTGATATTAACTTACTCATTGGTAATACAGTGCAATAGCCATAAATTATACCAGTAGAACCAAGTGTTTCATAATATGTTGTGGACTGTTGTTAAGACTGTACACTGCTATAGGTAGAATTTAAATATGAAATTATGCATGAAACAAATTGCAGTTCTGACTGTATTGTCTTTCAGTTTGAAAAAAAAGCAATAAATACTAAAGTTTTCTCAGAATTTTTCCACCAGATTATCTGCTTATGTTTTTATTATTTACTTGACTACATAAGAGAGCAAACTGAACATATTTCATATTGAAAATAGTTTCTTAGGGAGCATTTTAGCTGATATACTGTTTATGCAAGCTGCAATGTTTTTTGTATAATTTGAGTATTATACATGATTGAGTATATAAAATAGTGATAAACACTAACTTTATACTTGTGGTATTTTATAGATCTAAGCGGTGTGTAGAATGTTATGTAAATGCTCATGGTCCCTCATTTGAACTATGTGCATGTAATTTTTGAAAATAGTTGTTCTTTGTTTTTTAAAGGCTTCTAAATGCTTACGAAACTAGTGTTCATTAGTCTTATTATATGATTAATACCATACACATTTGTGAAGTGTTCACCAGCTCATATTGATTAATTGGGTGACTGAATTACACACACACACACATATATATATATATATATATATAAAATTCCCCACTTGCCCCTGTGGGCGGTCAATCCTTCAAGCTCGGGTCCTCTACTAGAGGCCTGTCAGCTTAAGGGTCCTGCGCAGTATCTTAGCTGTTCCTAGGACTGCGCTCTTCTGGACAGAGATCTCCGATGTTGTTCCTGGAATCTGCTCGAGCCACTCGCCTAGTTTGGGAGTCACTGCACCTAGTGCTCCGACTATCACTTGGAACAACCGTTACCTTCACCCTCCACATTTTCTCGAGCTCTTCTCTGAGCCCTTGGTATTTCTCAAGCTTCTCGTTCCTTCTTCCTGATGTTGCTGTCATTGGGAACTGCAACATCTATCACTACGGCCGTCTTCTTCTGTTTGTCTACCACCACTATGTCCGGTTGGTTAGCCACCACCATTTTGTCCGTCTGCATCTGGATGTCCCACAGGATCTTATCTCAGTCATTCTCCATCACCCTAGGGCAGGGGTCCCCAATCCCAGTCCACGAGGGCCGGTGTCCCTGCAGGTTTTAGATGTGTCCTTGATCCATCACAGCTGATTTAAATGGATAAATTACCTTCTCATGTCTTGAAGTTCTCCAGAGGCCTGGTAATGAACTAATCATGTGATTCAGGTGTGTTGACCCAGGGTGAGATCTAAAACCTGCAGGACACCGGCCCTCGTGGACTGGGATTGGGGACCCCTGCCCTAGGGGGTGTCTCCCAATTTGACCTCGGGACTTCCAGGCTGTATTGGGCACAGATGTTTCTGTACACTATGCTGGCCACTTGGTTATGGCGTTCCATGTATGCCCTGCCTGCTAGCATCTTACACCCTGCTGTTATGTGCTGGATTGTCTGAGGGGCATCTTTACACAGCCTGCACCTGGGGTCTCGCTTGGTGTGATAGACCCCAGCCTCTATGGATCTTGTGCTCAGAGCTTGTTCTGTGCTGCCATGATTAGTGCCTCTGTGCTGTCTTTCAGTCCGGCTTTGACTAGCCACTGGTAGGATTTTTGTATGTCAGTCTCCTCCTCTATCTGGTGGTGGTACATACTGTGCAGGGGCCTGTCCTTCCATGGGCACCTGTAACCGGAAGGTCGCCGGTTCGATCCCTGGCCTCTCTGTCCTGGTCGTTGTGTCCTTGGGCAAGACACTTTACCCTACCGCCTACTGGTGTTGGCCAGAGGGGCCGATGGCGCGATATGGCAGCCTCGCTTCTGTCAGTCTGCCCCAGGGCAGCTGTGGCTACAACCGTAGCTTGCCTCCACCAGTGTGTGAATGTGAGCGTGAATGAATAATGTCATTGTAAAGCGCTTTGGGTGCCTTGAAAAGCGCTATATAAATCCAATGCATTATTATTATTATTATTATTATTATAAAAAGTCAGGCCAAGAAAATCTCATTCATGTTTTTCTGTGTTTTATCCTCAGTCATTTTGACACAAAGGCATCTGCTGTGATGCTTACACCTCTGATGAAGTCTCACAAGGGTCAGTACTGATAAATGATCAGAATTATAATATTTCTGACTGAGTCAAAATTGAATTGAGTTGAATTGAATTGAATTGAATTGAATTGGGGATCGAATCGAATACGGACCTTGTGAATCAGAATCGAATCAATTATAGAAATCAGTGACGATACCCAGCCCTAGTTATGGGTTGCTTCTAGTGATGGGATTTTCGGCTCTTTTTAGAGAACCAGCTCTTTCGGCTCGGCTCACTAAAAAGAACCGGCTCTTTCGGCTCCGAACCGGATCTTCAGGTTGTTTTGTTGCTTTAATTGATTTATTATTAACAATAATATAAAATTATGCACAAAAGGAATTACTAATGTAAAAAACAAAGTGGTTTTATTTATATATGTTTATATATAAATATATGCGGTGGCCCTTAGAGACAAAGCACGTACAAACTCCAAAACACATTTCTAGCGTTAACTGAACTTCCCAAACTGTCATGGTCCGACAGCCCTTGCCTGGCTGCCTGCCCATGCGTTATTGTGTGTATGTTGCTCCTTCCTCTCTCTCCCTCTCTCTCTCTCTCTCGCTCTCGTAACGGGATTGTTTACCTCCGAGCGGTGACGAGCATTCCCGAGAGTGTTCCCGCGCAGAGACTGACCGCACTTGTTGTTGATCGGAGCCGACCAGCTGTAACCAATTATCCGCCATCTCCCGGGCTGCCGTCTTAACAGGGCGATCGGCGTCAGTCAGCGCTGGATCATTGTGTGAAGCACGGTAGAGCAGCGCCGACGGTTTTTTGTGGCAGTTTATGTTGAGCTCAGGATTGTTTAGTTACTCTGCGTGTGTTTGTGTGTTTGCCACTAGGAGGGAAACGGAGAGAGAGATCACGGGAGCTGGACCACCTTTTGGGATTACTGTTTGGAAGGAGTCACTACGTATGTTTTCACTTCATGGCCACGAGCACTGCTAGGAGGAGAAGGAGGAGACCACACCTGGGCACCCCATCACTATATATATTGAACTGTTGCACCTTTACCGCACTGTAAATAAATCCACTGTCTTCTCCCAAAGGAGTCCTGCATACGAGTCCTGTTTTCTACACCTACCCTGACACAAACAGAGCTACCTAGATGACTTAAATTAGACAATTAAAAGCATATGTGTATTGTTTGTGTATTTATACACAAGCACTCATATATATTCAAATAATGTTCATTTACCTGTTACTACCACACACCAAATCCGGTCATTGGTACTTCCTGGCTTGTGTAGCCACTAGGTAACCAAAGCTCAACACTGCGCCTAGCATTCTGGAGCACTTCTGTTGTCTTTTGTACGTGCTTCGAAGTTTGTACGTGTTTTGGAGTTTGTACGTGCTTTGTCTCTAGGGGCCACCGTAAATATACTTTTATTTATTCACTCCACATAAAATGTAATAAATAAGTCATATAATACAAAAAAGCAACTATTCACATTTCAACTTTTAACTATTTAAATTTTCAGCTTTTTCCTTTTAAACAAATTTAAAGTGAAACAACACAAAACAAAAAAAAAAATATGAAAACAAAAACAACATGCATATTGTCTGTCAAATGGGCCTGCGTGAATAAACTTTCTGAATCCTTTATCATCCGCAACTGAAAATAGTTGTGGATGATTACTATATCTTTCTAATGTGACGTTGTTGTCCCTGGCTCTCTTTCTCTCTCTCCCTCCCGCTCTGTTCCTGTGTTACTGCGAGTGTAACTAGCGCCCCTCCCCCCTCTTCCCAGCGCAAAGCACAAGGCTCGCGTGCGGAGTGATGCGGAAAAAAAGTGCGAGAGAGAGGGTGAGAGAAAGGAAAAAAAACAAACCCCATGAAGATCCGGCTCTAAGAGCCATTTCGTTCGCGACCGACCCATCACTAGTTGCTTCCTTCTCCCATATGCTCTTCCAGTGTTGGTCAGTCTCCAGCCTTGTTTGTGCTGTTGTCATTTTGTTCCCCTGCCACTGAGAGTACACCTTGGATGGTTAAGTGGAGAAAAGCTTGTTTATTCTCCTGTTTATTCTCTGCCTCCTGCCTTGAGGCTGTTCATCTTGTAGCCAAGCATCTCACTGATATCTGCTGCCATGGTGTAGATGAGCTGGTCAGGTCAGTTCCTCTCGCACTCAACACTCCTTCCATCTCACTTGGGGCTTGGTACCCACCTAATCTTGGGTGGGGCTGATGTATATCTCCCTCCTGACCCGTTGTTCTGGCTCCCCCTTGCTGTAGCATTTGTGTTGTGTATCTATCTATATCTATATACACTTGGTGGTGTAGAGAACCATACCGGCTAACACCTGGGAGTGTACATCTGGACTGAAGGAGTGTGTATCCCTGCTGTTTTTCTCCTACTCCTGCGTGTGGCAGGTGTGGACGGATCTGCCTCCGCTTTCCCTTTTTTCATTTTCCTAGGAGCTGGAACAGGTTTTCACTGATTCCTCTCTGGAGAATCCAATGCTTCCTGGCAAGGTTATCAGAGTTGTTGCTGCTCTCTTGCCTTAGTAGATCCTCACCCTCCACCATATTTTCAGTTCCATTTTCCAAATGATTTCCAGAATCGTCAACCACTGGAACCAAATTTTCAGGTTCCTGAGCCGCTGACCGCTCCACTGTGTACCGGACCTCCTCCACCAAGGCAAACTCTGGGTGCTCAAACTCAGTGTCAGACTCTTGGTGCTCATTTTCAGAATTGACTTCTTAGTCATGTAGCCTTTGCTAGACCCGACACATGGCCTCAAGTTAGATCTGTGCACTCTTTTCACTGGCCCTCCTTCTAGAGGCACTACTGTGTACATCAGGGGTGGGCAACTCCAGGCCTCAAGGGCCAGTGTCCTGCAGGTTTTAGATATCACCCTGGGTCAACACACCTGAATCAAATGATTAGTTCATTACCAGGCCTCTGGAGAACGAAGCATAGCCTAGAACAGGGGCACTAGTCAACTTTTCCTTAAGCAATTCAAAAGCTTGTAAGCACTGTGACATCCAGGCTGAAGCAAAAAGCTGTTTAGCCCTGCCGTGACTGGTCTTCTTAACTCAGACGTTCACTACATCATGGAGTGGCCCTGCAGTTAGGAAAAAGCCCTCAATAAATCTCTTATACTAACTGCAAAATTCCAAAAAGGAACTTAGCTCTATCACAGTACTGGGGATGGGCCATTTTGCCACAGCGCTTATCTTGTCAGGATCAGTGCTTATCCCCTGAGCCGACACTTCATGACCGGGAAACTTGAACTTGAGTCGGAGGAAATGGCATTTTTCAACCTTAACCTTGAGAAGAGACTGAGGGATACGCCCCGTATCCCTCAGTCTCTTCAAAACAGTCTCACAAGGTGATCCTGGAATGTTGTTGAAAACACGAATAGATCATCCAAATAGATCAACACAATCTGAAAGACCAAATCACTCATTGTGGCCTGCATCAGACGTTGAAACATCATGGGGTCATTACATGACCTTGACTTTGAGGTCAAGGTCACTGAGATTCAAACTCATCTGAGATTTTAGTAGATGCACCTATGGTACAAATTATTGCATTTACAAACTTGAGTGTCCCCATCAGCCTTCCACACACAAACAAATAGCGTTAATAGCTCTTAGTGGCTTCAATTCAAATTTTGCTTGTTTAAACTAACTCAGACACAACTCAGTTTAAGACACTTAAAACTTTTTACTGCTTCCAGTGCTGTTTTAAGCATTTTCCATTAATGATTCAGTGCTCTTACAAAATTAAACAGTTACGTCATCATATTGATGACATAAACTCTGATAGAGTTGTCACACAGTGATAGAGGTAATATATAAGCGGCACATCTTTCACAGTATAACCCACTTGTGCAATGCTCTGTGGTCTTGGGTGAATTTAGTTTTTTTGCACAGCAACAATGAAGTAACTCATTATGCTTTATTCTATTCTACTGTTTTTATGTTTAGGGAAACAAATATCTGCAATGGGAGCAGAAGATAAAACCATTACCATCTTTAATATCACATTTGTTCGCCCTGCAAAGTTTTATCTCAGTGGATTTTCCAACATCCCTCATATTAGGTATTTCTATATCTTCCTGTGTTTTGTCTACATCATGACTGTTTTGGGTAATGGCTTTCTTCTCTCAGTTATCTGGCTGGTAAAGACTCTTCATACTCCTAAATACATGATTGTGTTCAACATGGCTTTGACAGATTTGTGTGGGAGCACAGCTCTCATCCCCAAACTCTTAGATACTTTTCTGTTTGACAGGAGATACATCATCTATGAGGCCTGTTTAAGTTATATGTTCTTTGTTATTTTCTTTGCAAGTGTGCAGTCATGGACACTTGTCACTATGGCATATGACAGACTTATAGCAATTTGTTTCCCTTTAAGGTATCATAATATTGTGACTGAAACATCAATTACTGCAATTCTGCTGTTTGTATGGATTTTTTTGGTGAGTGTAATAGCAACCATGGCTGGGCTTATTAATCGTCTCTCATTCTGTAGATCTTTGGTGGTTAACAGCTTTTTCTGTGATCATGGACCAGTTTATCGTCTGGCTTGTAATGATACAGCTTTAAATTACAACGTGGGATTTGCACTTGTTTGTATACTCATCATTATTCCTCTTATATTCATAATAGCCACATATGTCTGTATTTTCATAGCACTGAGCAGGACCACATCAAGAGAGGAGCGACTCAGAGCATTAAAAACGTGTACTTCTCACCTGATCCTTGTGGTCATGTTCTTCTTGCCAACTGGAATCACTAACATAGCTGTAATGGCCTCCTACATTGATCCTAATGCCAGAATGATAAATTCCACATTGACACACACCATACCAGCTTTGCTCGATCCTATTGTATATGCTTTGAAGACAGAAGAAGTGATGAATGCAGTTAAGAAGCTTTGCAAAAGAATTTATCTCAATCGCATGAAAGCAAAAACGAGACCTTGTAATCACTGCTATATTAAATCGTAGAGGAGTGTTATAGAATAACATATTGAAACTAGAAAGCGAAAATTTCAGAAGAAATTTTATGTGTGCCTATGCCGCTGCTAATCAGTGTAGTTTGCCATTCATACGGCTACAGAGAGCAAAACTCAGCAGAGCAGCCATTCTCCACCATGAATTATGATAAAACAAACACCGCTCGCGCCTCACAGATGACAGCTTACAGTTTTGGGTAAAGATGAGGTGACTTCAGTACAGCCCCGATTTGCAGGCGCTGTGCACAGAGGTTCATGAGCAGAAGTCCCATTGTATCACGGCAGACCCGACAATGTTTGCATGAACATGCTTTGAAGCATTACGTTATGGACCACTTTTCACACATGGCTGGTGTACCCACACAGGCAGCCGTAGCTTTTCAACTCATAGCCCAACACACACCCAAAAAACAGCCAAGAGAGCACAGACTTTACACCGTGGGTCCACCTCCCCTGCAGCGGCACTGCAGACCACGCCCGACACACATCAAACACATAAAATAAATATGTATGCACTTTCGCATTCACTTTTTGTTTTTGTTATTTTTACATAGTGTTCTGAATGATGAACAATGGTCTACAGCCAATCTTGTGTATTATTATACAAACTTTGGTTGTAAGATTCAGATAACTATTTAATAAAAGCTAAATATTTTATACAGGGGAGTGCAGAATTATTAGGCAAATGAGTATTTTGTCCACATCATCCTCTTCATGCATGTTGTCTTACTCCAAGCTGTATAGGCTCGAAAGCCTACTACCAATTAAGCATATTAGGTGATGTGCATCTCTGTAATGAGAAGGGGTGTGGTCTAATGACATCAACACCCTATATCAGGTGTGCATAATTATTAGGCAACTTCCTTTCCTTTGGCAAAATGGGTCAAAAGAAGGACTTGACAGGCTCAGAAAAGTCAAAAATAGTGAGATATCTTGCAGAGGGATGCAGCAGTCTTAAAATCGCAAAGCTTCTGAAGCGTGATCATCGAACAATCAAGCGTTTCATTCAAAATAGTCAACAGGGTCGCAAGAAGCGTGTGGAAAAACCAAGGCGCAAAATAACTGCCCATGAACTGAGAAAAGTCAAGCGTGCAGCTGCCAAGATGCCACTTGCCACCAGTTTGGCCATATTTCAGAGCTGCAACATCACTGGAGTGCCCAAAAGCACAAGGTGTGCAATACTCAGAGACATGGCCAAGGTAAGAAAGGCTGAAAGACGACCACCACTGAACAAGACACACAAGCTGAAACGTCAAGACTGGGCCAAGAAATATCTCAAGACTGATTTTTCTAAGGTTTTATGGACTGATGAAATGAGAGTGAGTCTTGATGGGCCAGATGGATGGGCCCGTGGCTGGATTGGTAAAGGGCAGAGAGCTCCAGTCCCACTCAGCCGCCAGCAAGGTGGAGGTGGAGTACTGGTTTGGGCTGGTATCGTCAAAAGGTGAGCTTGTGGGGCCTTTTCGGGTTGAGGATGGAGTCAAGCTCAACTCCCAGTCCTACTGCAAGTTTCTGGAAGACACCTTCTTCAAGCAGTGGTACAGGAAGAAGTCTGCATCCTTCAAGAAAAACATGATTTTCATGCAGGACAATGCTCCATCACACGCGTCCAAGTACTCCACAGCGTGGCTGGCAAGAAAGGGTTTAAAAGAAGAAAACTAATGACATGGCCTCCTTGTTCACCTGATCTGAACCCCATTGAGAACCTGTGGTCCATCATCAAATGTGAGATTTACAAGGAGGGAAAACAGTACACCTCTCTGAACAGTGTCTGGGAGGCTGTGGTTGCTGCTGCACGCAATGTTGATGGTGAACAGATCAAAACACTGACAGAATCCATGGATGGCAGGCTTTTGAGTGTCCTTGCAAAGAAAGGTGGCTATATTGGTCGCTGATTTGTTTTTGTTTTGTTTTGAATGTCAGAAATGTATATTTGTGAATGTGGAGATGTTATATTGGTTTCACTGGTAAAATAAATAATTGAAATGGGTATATATTTGTTTTTTGTTAAGTTGCCTAATAATTCTGCACAGTAATAGTCACCTGCACACACAAATATCCCCTAAAATAGCTAAAACTAAACACAAACTAAAAACTACTTCCGAAAACATTCAGCTTTGATATTAATGTGTTTTTGGGTTCATTGAGAACATGGTTGTTGTTCAATAATAAAATTATTCCTCAAAATACAACTTGCCTAATAATTCTGCACTCCCTGTGAGAGTAAGAAAGAAAAGTATATCTTTGTGTCCACCTTTCTCTGTTAATGCCCTACCTGGCCCCTGGCAAAAGCTTTGCTAGATCCGCCCCTGCACAGTTACCAGCTGTCAGCTAAATAAAAAAGGAGCTTGGTGTTTATTTCTCTCAGAAACAGTTCATAACTTCCTTCAACTCATTCATGTCACCTAAAAAAAGGTAAACCTGTTTCTCCATCACCAGTTCAGCTCTGATGATTCAGTAAGGTCATCTCCTGGTTTCGACCAGCCGC
Organism: Oreochromis aureus; assembly: GCF_013358895.1. NCBI lineage: Eukaryota > Metazoa > Chordata > Actinopteri > Cichliformes > Cichlidae > Oreochromis > Oreochromis aureus. The sequence goes on from NC_052951.1 coordinate 18,190,121, forward strand.
TTCTACAGCTGTGGCTCCAGCAAACATCAGCTGATACTAGAAATTAAAATCAAATGAATTCTAACAACAGCTGATCAAGCTTAAACGTGCTGCTGTTGTTTAGCGCGATAAACAAACAAGAGAGAAAAGCCGATCATTGATCAGTTTCATGACTGAAGTTTGAACAGGCGAGAGAATGACAGGGAGGCTGTCATAAACTCCATCGTGCTAGCTACCACGCAGTACGAGTTATTATAACTGATTGTAAAAAGTCAGCACAACAAAATAAACTACACCTAAACTCGGTTTATATCTGACCCAAATAGAGTGCAGGTCATAACTTCTTACCTGAAATTCAGTTCACCTCACGCTCCGACCGGCAGCCGCCTGCTTCTCCTGCCTTCGGTTTCCCTGATCCACGATCTACCACCGGTCGATCGGCGGTCGCCCGCCGCCTCGTTCCCGCATGTTCTTTCTGACACACACCGGTGGATAGCTGCCCTCGGTTGTAGCTCCGCGTCAGCGACTTCACCAAACAACTCAGTTATTTTTCCACATCGACCAGCATCTGGACAATCCACCGCCTTTCACTGTTTGTACCGTTACTAAAAAAACCCCTCATCGGCTCATAAAAACGAAAAATAAGTCCAGCTATGACCCTGAGTCAAAAAGACAGCCAGCTCGGGTTAGCTAGCTACCTGTCTAGCTCTTTGCAGGCACCGAAAACATCAGAGCTAATATGGGATGTCTTGGTAACACGAGCAGATATTTGAAGTTTACATCTGGCCAATCCACCACCTTTCACTGTTTATACCATTACTAAAATGAATAAATAAATAAATCATCGGTCCATATAAACGAAAAATAAGTCCAGCTAAAACACATACTGTCGGCGACGACCGGGTGCTGACACGAGTTTCACCCGCCTCAATATAAGCCAAGCCTGGGTGCTTTTTCACGAAGGGTCGCTAGCGGTGCTAGCTAACTATGCTAGCGGCACTAGCTAGCTAGCCGGCTATCAGCAACACATAAGAGAACTGCTGCTAAATAAACTACACCTAAACTCGGTTTATATCTGACCCAAATAGAGTGCAGGTCATAACTTCTTACCTGAAATTCAGTTCACCTCACGCTCCTGCCTTCGCTTTCCTGATCCACGATTGACCTCCAGCGTTAGCAAACACCGGTCGATCGGCGGTCGCGCATGTCCTTTCTGTCATACACCGGTGGATAGCTGCCCACTGTTGTAGCTCCGCGTTATAGCACCACCAAACAACTCAGTTATTTTTCCACATCCAGCTGTAACTCCGATTCTGTGCGAGCATTTGCGAGAGACCGGGAGGTGAAACGACAGAGAGAGTCCCTCGCTATCCATTTGCAGCCAAGTCGCGCAGCTAGCTAGGTAGCCGGGCTAGCTGTCAGGCAGGACCGACGTCGTCAGAGCACTGTCGCTAAATATGGGATGTCTTGATAAAACAAGCAGATATTTGAAGTTTACACACCTACATTCTCGCCTGAAAATATCTTAAAAGTTTATTTTGTGACCTAGAAACACGAATAAAAGACATATAAAACGAAGTGGTGGCGCCATTGTTCACTCTGTAGAGGCGTGCTATGAATTGTGGGATATGGAGTTTTCAACACAAGGATAAATCTTTTCGGCTGTACTACTCCCGGTATACCACTAGAGAGAGCCAAGACACCACAAATGAAGTCTGTTTATTTGGCGCCAAAAGATGAATTGGCCTAAATTTGTACTAAAATATTAATATTTAAAAACTATAAAAGTCATAAACACCAAAAGTCACAACATAATAGTCCAGCTCCAGCCGCACAAAATGATCTAACATATGTAATCCTAATGTCAAAACTGTTTGGCAGAGGAGCGCGCGGAAAATTTTCACTAAAATATTAATATTTTAAAAACTATAAAATTCATAAACACCAAAAGTCATAGCACACCATTCCAGATCCGGCCGCACAAAATGAGGTAACATATATGAAGCTTGTCTCAAAACTGCGGGCGTGATACGTGCCGAAATTTAGGCGGAAGATGGAGAATAATAATAACTAGAAAAATTTGCATTTCCTGCGAAAATGCAGTGTGGATGCTGGACGCTGAAGCTGTCAGCTGAAACTAGCTGAAAAAGCTGAAAAGTTGCAGAAATTGTAAAAACTTTATGAAGCAAAGGAACGTTAACTAAAATGTAGTAACTTAGCAGAACTGCAATATCTTAGAGGAAACATAATACTTGGCAGAAATACAATAGCATAGCAGAACTTAGCAGAAATATTGTAACTTACCAAAAACACGATAACTTCCCCAAAATACAAGAATTTCAGAGAAATAGTATAAGATAACAGAAAGAATATATTTAGCCAAACATTCTTAAACATTACAGAAATACTACTCTATAGCAGAAATGATATATTTAGAAAGAAAAATATAATATAGTAGAAATACTATGATTTAGCAGAAATCCTACAATATAGCTCAATAACAATGATTTAGAACAGATACTATGATTGAGCAGAATAGTAATAACTTAAGTGAAAATATTGGAAAGGTAAAATGACAAGCTGAATAAAAAGGACCATGGTTATGTTTGCTCAAAACTAATTTTTGTTCACCTGTGAAAAAATAAAATAAAAATACATTTAGAAATACAAATAAGAACAGCCAACAGTTACACACAAAATTAAATATGGATACACAAATCAACAAATACACACAAAATCAAATATGGATACACAAATGTACAGAGAGAGACACACACACAAGGTCTATGCCAGTCAACCAGTCTGAATATATTATATTTTTATCCAACAATGAGATGCTGCCCTAAAAAGGGCTTTGTGTGTGTCTTTCTCTCTCTCTCTCTCTCTCTCACACACACACACACACACTCAGGCTGACACACACATGCGCACACACACACACACACATAGCATCAGCAAGTGAACAAGGGCTGTTAACAGCATGTTTCTAGGTCAGTCAAACAGCTGTGAGATTCTCAATTTGAATCCACCAATCAGAGGGGCTGTGTGCTTTTTCCTGCCAAAACTGGTGCACCAAGTGCAGGCTTTTACAGCACAGAGAGAGACAGGATTTTTGCAGTCTATTTGTCATAGTGAGGACTCCCCTCAAACAAACAGCCATAAATTCCTAACCAGAGGGGCTACAACGGTCAATCTTAGACCGTTGTGTTCAGAAGACATGGGAGAATCTTGAAATGTTGACCATTTAAAATAAAAATATGAAACATCATAGATATAGGACATAGATGATTGGTTGTCTTAGAAGCCATGATTGCCCCAATATGCAAATTTGAATGTGCAAGGCCTAAGATATGATTGGCTGGCTGGGAAGCCATGAAGGCAACAATATGCAAATTTGAATGTGCAAGCCCTCGGATATGATTGGTTGTCTTAGAAGCCATATAAAAAGCAGTAAAACTGTACTATGATTTGGTAGAAAAACTATAATTAATCAAAAATACTATATTTGGCAGAAATACTATGCTGTAGCAGAAACACTATATTTAGCACAAATCTGATGAAATAGAAGAAATAGTATGATTTAGCAGAAATGCTGTATTTAGCACAAATACTGGAAAGCAGCAGAAATGCTATGACTTAGCACAATAGTAATAACCTAAATAGAAAAATTGGAAAAGCAAAATGGACAGCTGAAAAATGCTGAACATGCTAAGGGTCCCTCAAATGTAATTGTTAAATGAGAAAAAACCAGCAAAAAAAAAGTATAACAGTCACACAACCACATATATGTACACATATGGTAACACACGTGCACAGACAGACACACACAGGATCAAATTCAGTCAACCAGTCTAACTATATTGAATTTAAATCACACACACACACACACACACACACACACACACAAGATCCAATTCAGTCAACCAGTCTAAATATATTGAATTTAAATCTTACAATGAGATCATCCCATAAAAGGCTTTCTCTCTCTCTCTCTCTCTCTCTCAAACACACACACACACACACACACACACACACACACACACACACACACACACACACACACACAAGATCCAATTCAGTCAACCAGTCTAAATATATTGATTTTGAATCTTACAATGAGATCATCCCATAACAAGCCTTTCTCTCTCTCTCTCTCTCTCTCTCTCTCTCTCTGTCACACACACACACACACACACACACACACACACACACACACACAAGATCCAATTCAGTCAACCAGTCTAAATATATTGATTTTGAATCTTACAATGAGATCATCCCATAAAAAGGCTTTCTCTCTCTCTCTCTCTCTCACACACACACACACACACACACACACACACACACACACACACACACAAGATCCAATTCAGTCAACCAGTCTAAATATATTGATTTTGAATCTTACATTGAGATCATCCCATAAAAGGCTTTCTCTCTCTCTCTCTCTCCTCTCTGTCACACACACACACACACACACACACACACACACACACAAGATCCAATTCAGTCAACCAGTCTAAATATATTGAATTTAAATCTTACAATGAGATCATCCCATAACAAGCCTTTCTCTCTCTCTCTCTCTCTCTCTCTCTCTCTGTCACACACACACACACACACACAGAGAGAGAGTAAGTTTCTAGCTCAGTCAAGCAGCCTGGGAGCTGCTGAATTTGAATCCACCAATCAGAGAGGCTGTGCACTTTTTCCCGCCAAAACAGGTGCACGCAGCACAGAGAGACACAGGATTTTTGCAGTCTATTTCTCATAATGACGACTCCCCTCAAACAAATGACCATAATTTCCTAACCGTAGGGGCTAGAACGGTCATTCTTACAATCGTTTTGTTCAGAAGAGATGGGGAATCTTAAAGTGTTTACAATTTATCATTAAAATATGAATTATTAAAGATATTTGACTTCTAATGCACCATAACTGAGTAGAGGGAAGCGAAAACTGCCTTGACTTGCCCTCAAACAACGCTTTCTAACTCTAAATCTATTTGGAGTATCAATATCATTCTTTCACCGTAAGAGACAGCAGGCTTTGGTGAACAATCATGGAAATTTTCAGGTCTCTGTGGAAATCAAAAAAAAGATATGACGAGAGAAAAAAGTTGTTCATTTCAGAGTTTGAAATCTGAAGAAATCTGAGCGAAGGACGAATTTCCTACCCTCAAACAAGTCTAACTCATTTCAGAACGGTAATAGGTGAGAAAGAAATTCTTGAATTGTGAGCGTCAGGAGTGTCTGAAGATATACTGGGACAAGCCTTATGTCTTAACTTCGCTTCGTTAAGGAGATATGATGGACGATTCGAATATGCCTCTCATTACAGAAATCAAGCGATGATTTTGAACAAGCTCTCCATTGACTTTCTATGGAGAGTTTTATGACTTTGTGTTGGTCTGAGGAGATTTGCCAAAATTCTATAAATCTCACAACAATGATGGTGACATTTTCGGAAAGCCAGCAAAAATGCCTACGTTTTGATGTATAATTTGTGGAAGTTGAGTGAAAATTGAGCAAGTAGCAAGAAGTTGTTCGGACATGAAGAGAAGACTGCGAAACCTACAGTGGCACACTGGAAGCCAAGTGCATAGCAACCATAACAACGCATGTATTTTCTGAAAAATCACAATTTTGCAACTCAAAACTTTAAGAGGGATAAAAGTAAAACTGTAACAGATATGAAAAAGCTGAATCATTCATGAATAGCCCAATAATTTGTGAACATTTTAAAGTTTGAATGGTTGTTCTACGTGAAAGTAGGAAAAAGTAGTTAAGTTTCAAAAAAGCAAGTTTTAGCAGAATTATGGAAGTTTCCCATTCATTTCAATGGGACAAATTAAAGGAAAAAAGCTTAATATTTTAAAAAGTATAAGAGTTAAAAATACCAAAAGTCATAGCGCACATTAGCAGAAATAGCAGAATAGTTTAAAATTTGAACGGTGAAAATCGGCTGAAAATTGTGGAAGTAGAAAAGTGCCAAAAAAAGTGCAAAAAGTGGCAACTAGAATAACTAGAAAATTACTGCAATAACGAAGAATTGTAATACTTAAGAAACATATAGAACTTAGCAGCAAAATTGAATAAATATTGTAACTAGCAAAACAAGATAACATCTTTCAGAATAACGAGGCATTTTAGCAACAAAACAAGATATGGTACAAGATTACATATAGATGCTTTATTTAAACAAAAATACCTAAACATTGCACAAATACTGTGATTTAGGACAAATACTACAACATAGCAGAAATGCTGTAATTCAGCAAATATACTATGCTATGACACAAATAGAAAGAATATGCTCAAATACTATGATTTTGCTCAAATAATATGATTAAGCAATAATACTAAGATTTAGCAGAACACTGTATTTAGCACAAATACCAAAAAAGTAGCAGAAATACTATAATTTAGCATAATAGTAATAACTTGCACAATTACAAATATGGACATGGTAAATGGCCTCAGTTTATATAAGCGCTTTTATGGTCCCTTAAGGACCCCAAAAGCGCTTCCATATCCAGTCATTCACCCATTCACACACTGGTGATGGCAAGCTACGTTGTAGCCACAGCCACCCCTGGGGCGCACTGACAGAGGCGAGGCTGCAAGCGGGACACTGGCTCACCGCCTTCTGACCACCACCAGTAGGCACACAATAAAAGATACACCCATAAAAAGGCTCTCTCTCTCTCTCTCTCTCTCTCTCTCTGTCATACACACACACACACAGCAGAAATGCTAAGGACTTAGCACAATAGTAATAACTGAAATAGAAAATTGAAAAAGCAAAATGAACAGCTGAAAAAATGCTGAACATTCTAAGGCTCTCAAATGTAATTGTTGAATGAAAAAAATCAGCAAAAAAAAAGTATAACAGTCACACAATCAAAAATATGGACACATATGGAAACACACAAGCACAGAGAGACACAGCATCAAATTCAGTCAACCAGTCTAAATATATTGAATTTAAATCATACAATAAGATGCTCCCATAAAACGCCTCTCCTCTTTTCTCTCTCTCTGTCACACACACACACACACACACACACACACACTAGCAGCAGCAGCCAAATAGCCTGGGAGCTGCTGAATTTGAATCCACCAATCAGAGAGGCTGTATACTTTTTCCCGCCAAAACAGGTGCACCTGTTTTACACACACGCAGCACAGAGACAGGATTTGTGCTGTCTATTTTCATAGTGAGGATTCCCCTCAAACAAATGGCTATAATTTCCCAACCGTGGGGGCTAGAAACAGTCATTCTTACACCGCTTTGTTCAGAAGAGATGGGGATTCAAAGTGTTGACAATTTATCATTAAAATCTGAATTATTGAAGATATTTGACTTCTAATGCACCATAACTGAGTAGAGGCAAAGCTGAAAAACTGCCTTGACTTGCCCTCAAACAATGCTTTCTAACTCTAAATCTATTTGGAGTATCGATATCATTCTTTCACCGTGAAGAGACAGCAGGATTTGGTGAACAGTCATGGAAATTTTCAGGTCTCTGTGGAAATCCATCAAAAGATATGACGAGAGAAAAAGTGGTTCATTTCCAGAGTTTGAAATCTGAAGAAATCTGAGCGAGATGAATTTCCTACCCTCAAACAAACCCAATTCATGGCAAATGGTAATAGGTGAGAAAGAAATTCTTGAATTGTGAGCATCAGAGTGTTCGAAGATATATTGGCACAAGCCCTCATGTCTTAAATTTATTATGCTTGAGATATGACGATTTGAAAATGCTTCTCATTAGAGAAATCCAGTGAGATTTTGAACAAGCTCTCCATTGACTTTCTATGCAGTTTTCAGACTTTTGTGTTGGTGTGAGGAGATTTGCCAAAATTCTATTATACAGAAACTGTAATCAGTACATATACTGTAACATTTTAGAAATTTCTCCACTTAGTAGTAATACTATAAATATAACACAAATGTTATGAGTTGAGCGGCTGGTACTTGGTGCAGTCAGCACAATCTGGAGCTGAACACTCTTAAAACTGTAGAGATGACAGTGGACTTCAGGAGACATCCTCAACTCTGCCCCCTCATCATATCAGACAGCCCTGTGTCGACTGTGGAGATCTTGAAGTTGCTGGCACCACCACCATCTCCCAGGACCTGAAGTGGGAGACCAACATCAACTCCATCCTCAAAAAGACCCAGCAGAGGATGTACTTCCTGAGACAACTGGGGAAGTATAGTCTCCACAGGAGCTGCTGATCCAGCTCTACACTGCAGTCATTGAGTCTGTCCTGTGCTCCTCCATCACAGTCTGGTATGGTGCAGCCACTAAACAGGACAGGTGCAGACTGCAGCGGACTGTACGGGCAGCAGAAAGGATCATCGGCGCCCCCTGCCCTCCATCCAGGATCTGTACCTCTCAGGAAACGGGCAGGAAAATCATCACAGACCCTCACACCTGGACACAGACTTTTTTGATCTGCTGCCTCTGGCAGACGGTACAGAAGCCTGCAGACCAGGACCACCCGACACAGGAACAGTTTCTTTCCCTCACCATCTCCCTTCTAAACAGTTGAACTGTCACACTGCTCCCACTGCCAGACTGCAACTGCACCTTATGTACATTCTGTAGTATTCATTCCACCTCATTTCATTTCTGTATTTTATGTATATACGCTTAGATTAGTTATTTATAGTTGGTTTACAGCTTTGTGTATGTATGTGTATGCATGTGTAATGTATATATAGACACGTGTGTGTGTGTGTGTGTGTGTGTGTGTGTGTGTGTGTGTGTGTGTGTGTGTGAGATTTACATTGTTGTGCTCGAGAGCCACCATCTACCGGAACCAAATTCCTTTGTATTTGTTCGCACATATACTTCTGGCCAATAAACACGATTCTGATGATTTGGCACACAAAACCATAGATTTGGCAAAAATACTATGATTTAGCAGAAATACTATGATTGAGCAGAAGTACTAAGATGTAGTAAAAGTACTTTGATTTAAGAGAAATCCAATTATGGAGGAGTAATACTTTAAAATGGGAGAAATATTGACACACATTCACAGAGCCTAAAGGGAAGAGTATTTGTGCCATGGAGTGTTAAGAAGAATGTGAGGTCCATATTAGAAAAGTTGGTAAAAGTTTTGAGAATTGTAATAAATGATGAATATGAATTAGTGGTCTGTGATAGTGTATTAATTTGTAGGCAAAAAGCGTGTTGTCCGAGGTGGAGTTGAACTCACACCTTTGTGTTGTAGAGCTGTGTCATTACCAGCTGCGCCACTGGGAAAGACAGTGAGCCCTTGGGGAACAGGGTGATGAGCAGTCAGAATTAGATCGCGTGTGAGAGGCAAAGAGCTGTTTTTTGGAGTTATAAAACGTCATGTAACTCAAAAACTAGGTGGACTAGAAGCATAATTCTTGTACTGGGTGAATCAGCGGACTTTGGTGTACTTTGACTGCGATTTTCATTGCTTTTTGTACATCCGTCGCTGAGATATGACGAGAAGAAACGGCAGACTTCAGATATGATTGGCTGGCTGGGAAGCCATGCAGGCCCTGATATGTACATTTGAATGTCTCAGTCCTCACAGAGGACCTGGCAAAATATATAGAAATAGTATGATTAAGCATAAATACTACATTTAGCAGAAATACTGTATTAAGCACAAATCGTATAAAAGTAAAAATACTATATTAAGCAATATAATATCCTATAAAATCCCTATAAAAGCAAAAAATACTGTAATATGATTTGGTAGAAAAACTATAATTAATCAGAAATACTATATTTGGCAGAAATACTGTAATCAGCACATACTGTAACATTTTAGAAATTTCTCCACTTAGTAGTAATACTATAACATAACACAAATGTTATGATGAGTTGAGTGGCTGGTACTCTGGTGCAGTCAGCACAATCTGAGCTGAACACTCTTAAAACTGTAGAGATGACAGTGGACTTCAGGAGACATCCCTCAACTCTGCCCCCTCATCATATCAGACAGCCCTGTGTCGACTGTGGAGATCTTGAAGTTGCTGGGTACCACCATCTCCCAGGACCTGAAGTGGAGACCAACATCAACTCCATCCTCAAAAAGACCCAGCAGAGGATGTACTTCCTGAGACAACTGGGGAAGTACAGTCTTCCACAGGAGCTGCTGATCCAGCTCTACACTGCAGTCATTGAGTCTGTCCTGTGCTCCTCCATCACAGTCTGGTATGGTGCAGCCACTAAACAGGACAGGTGCAGACTGCAGCGGACTGTAATGGGCAGCAGAAAGGATCATCGCGGCCCCCTGCCCTCCATCCAGGATCTGTACCTCTCAAGAACCAGGAAACGGGCAGGGAAAATCATCACAGACCCCTCACACCCTGGACACAGACTTTTTGATCTGTTGCCCTCTGGCAGACGGTACAGAAGCCTGCAGACCAGGACCACCCGACACAGGAACAGTTTCTTTCCCCTCGCCATCTCCCTTCTAAACAGTTGAACTGTCACACTCTCCCACTGCCAGACTGCAACTGCACCTTATGTACATTCTGTGAGTATTCATTCCACCTCATTTCATTTCTGTATTTTATGTATATACGTTTAGATTAGTTATTTATAGTTGGTTTACACAGCTTTGTGTATGTATGTGTATGCATGTGCAATGTATATATAGTGTCACAACCCGGCTCATAGGAAGTGACAAACAAATGGGAGACCACACACAGGCTTCTAAAGGCTGTAAAACATATTTAATGAAAATAAGGTAAAGTAACTTAAACACAATGTAAAGGACATAACAGCCATAACTGAAACTTCCAAACGAACAAGACGGGAGCCAGAGACAGAGCCAGTCAGAGCAAGAGAGACCCAGCTGGTTCAGTCAAAGTGTCTTTATATGCACTGGGACTGGCTCTACCCAGGTGTGCTGCATCTGTAATTGGGTCAGCTCCACCTACCTGCAAAAACAGGTAAAAGCAAAGTTAAAACACAAGGCCAGCCCACTGGCTGTCACACTCCCCCATAGAACAGGGTCTTACCCTGAGTGGACAAACACAATCATTTACATTATGAATTTGCAGCTAGAAGAACATGTACCATGTACACCCACGCAACACCTTTCTCCATGCTGAAAGTCCTTTCATCTTCAGCACATCTCCAACCTCAGCAACCTTGGTACCTAGGAGCAATTTAAGAGGAAGGAAACGATACTGGAGAGGACATACTTCAAAACATATGAGGAGTGAAGCTGTTGGTTACAAAGGGGCACGGACAAAGCATCTGCCAAGACATTATCTTTTGCCCTTAATGTGCTGGATGTCCAAAGTGTAAGGCTGCAAAAGAGAGCCCACCGCATGAGCCTCTGATTTGGGTTCTGCAATGAGTTCAAGAAGGTGAGAGGTTATGGTCAGAGAATACCTCAATAGGCCGAGCAGAATCCAAATATACTCTGGAAATGCTGCAAGGCCAAAATTAATGCCAAAGCTTCCTTTCAATGACTGAATAGTTCAGCTGATGGGAGTTGAACTTTGGAATAGAAACTAACTGGATGTTCAGTACCTTGCTTGTCAGCTTGACTAGAACAGCACCTGCACCAATGTGGCTGGCATCTACATACAGCTTGAAGGGCTGATCCAGACGAGGTGCTAAAAGCACAGGTTCAGAGCACAGTAAAGCTTTCACATCCCGAAAAGCTTGCTGGCATGCTGCAGACCAAATAAACTTTACTTTGGCCTTCAACAAATCAGTCAGAGGAGCAACCACTGTTGAAAAGTTTCGACAAAAATAACAACGATAATAACCGACCAGACCCAAAAATCTCATGAGTTCTTTTTTTATGGTTACTGGAACAGGGAACTCTTTGATGGCCAACACCTTTGCATCAACCGCCTCACATAACCTTGGCCCACAACCTTACCAAGATAGGTCACAGTTGCTTTGCAAATTCACATTTTGCCAGGTTGATAGTCAGATTTCCCAAACCAAGCTGCTCAAACAGAGTGCGAATACGATCCAGATGATCCTCCCAGGTGCTACTATATACCACCACGTCATCTAGGTAAACAGCACAGCCTCTCAGCCCATTAACAACCATATTCATGAGTCGCTGAAATGTAGCTGGAGCATTGCGCAAAACCAAAACCCATGACTGTATATGAATAAAGACCAGATGGTGTGATGAAAGCAGATATTTCCTGAGCTCTGGGAGTCAGTGGCACCCGCCAATATCCCTTCAACAGGTCAAACTTGCTCACATATTCTGCTGCACCAACTCGGGTCAATACAGTCGCCAATATGAGGCAAAAGGATAGAATCGGGTTTGGTCACTGCATTTACTTTACGTAAAGTCTGTGCAACAACGTGGTGATTTATCAGCTTTTTCAACCAACAAACATGGGGAAGCCCAGCTTGATGATGACGGCACTGCAATGTTGTTTTCCAACATGTACTGAACTTCCTTCGCAATTATTTTACTCTTTTTCCTCAGAGACCCTGTAGAACCTCTGCCGAATTGGTTTTGCATCACCCACATCAATATCATGCTCTATCAAGGTTGTTTTAGAAGGTGTATCTCTAAACAAAGTTGGATAACTTTTAATTAATGCAGACAGTTCTGCACGCTTATCAGTAGGCAAATGGCCCAACAGCACATCCAAGTTCTGAAGAGTGTCTGAATTCTTCAGACGACACAAGCAATAAAGGATCATCAGGTGCTGCCACATCCTCCCCCACAAACTGACTGGCGCCATTGTACAAGCAGTCAACGCTGGACTCGGTGGAAGGAGAAATGAGAGAGCCTGACAGACCGATCGGACAAAGGACTAACATGATATGGTTTTAACAAATTAACATGGCAAAGTTGATTTCTTTTCCGCGATCTGGGGTAGCAATCAGATAATTCAGGTCAGACAGTTTCTGTACTACGGTGTAAGGCCCAGCAAACTGCGCCTGGAAAGGTGACCCCTGCAATCGGCAGCAAAGCCAAAACCTGGTCACCCTCACTAAACTGTTGCTCTTCAGAACGCCGGTCATGAAAATATTTCATCTTGACCTGAGCCTTCCCAAGGTTCTGTTTGGCCAACTGACCTGCCACATACAGTCTGTGCCGAAAACCATTAACATAATCTATCAAATTCACTGGTGGTTCACCTGATAACCACTTATCACACAGCACTTTCAAGGGTCCTCGAACTTTGTGGCCAAAGACCAAGTCATTTGGGCTAAACCCAGTACTCTCCTGGCACACTTCCTGTGCTGCCAACAGAAGCCACGGCAAACCTTCCTCCCAGTCACCCCTCATTTCTGTGCAATAGGCACGTAACAAGGACTTCAGCGCTTGATGGAAGCGCCTAAAGCACCTTGGCTCATGGATGATAAGGAGAGGCTTTGTTATGTGTAATATTCAACAGCTTAAGAACTTGCGCAAATAGATTGATGAAAAGTTTGATCCCTGGTCACTCTGGATAATCTTCGGTATGCCAAATATAGAAATAAACTGTGTCAATGCCTTCACCACAGACTTGGCTGTGATGGTACGCAGGATATGCAGCAGGATAACGCTGTAACCTGGCACATCACAGTCAAAAGATACTTGAACCAGATTTTGATCTAGGAAGAGGGCCCACACAGTCAATGATCAAATGTTCAAATGGGTTACCACAGCAGGGATGGGACAAAGTGGAGCAGGTTTAATAGATTGATTGGGCTTACCTACAACTTGGCAAATATGGCAGGTTTTAATGTAAGCTGAAACATCACGCTTAAGACGTGGCCAAAAGAAGTAGCGCAAGATGTAATTGTAAGTCTCGTCACTCCCAAATGCCCAGATTTGTCATGAGAACACTTCAACACCTCGTCACGGTATTTAGTCGGAATCACAATCTGGACAACTGGACGCCCAACACAGTCCAACCCTTATGGACTCCACTTACGGACTAGTACATCCTTCTGCAGAAAATAACCCGAGGTCGCACTTCTAGCGCCAACACTAGGTTGCACCTGGCAAACAACTCAGCCAAAGACTCATCAGCATGCTGTGCTTGAACTAGCTCTTTGTTGGGAAACTGACAAATGTTCAGGAACAATCAAATCTTTGACAACCTGACACTCTTCTGCTTGAGTTACAGGCTCAGATCCCTTTAGCTGCAGCCTTGTAACAGCACAAGCTACAAAGTCAGAAAACCCTGTTCACACTCATGGGACCCATTCAGAACTCTAGATTTAACAGGCAAAGAACTGTCAGCCCAGACGCGATTTCCAGCCAAATCATTGCCCAAAATCACATGTACGCCTCAAGTGGCAAAGCAGGACGAACACCAATGCAGATATCATCATCCATAAAACTGCATGACAGCCTGACCTTATGCAATGGGGCACAGATAGTGGTTAAACCCATGCCTTGAACAAGTACACACTCACTAGTATCAGTAACCTGTGAAAATGGTAACACGGAGGCTAAGATAAAGAATCCTTCGCCCTGTGTCACGCAAAAATCTTTACAGGAACTTTATGAACATCACCTGGGAGTGATACAAACCCATCTGACACAAAGTCCTCAAACCCCGAATAGCTCTCCCGAGTCAGACTTAGTCAAACTGGCATTTCCTGAGGGACTACTGAAATTTCCCGCAGGAATGGTAAGAGCCACAGGCTTAACCTGTTTGCCTGCACGTGCAACTTGCTTCTCAACAAGGGACATTCTGCTTTCCAGTGTCCATCACCATGGCAGTAGTTGCAAGCTTGACCAAGCTTACTGGGCTTCACACCACCATAGCCTTTGCAGGATCTGATGACATAAACTTAGTTTGACCCAAAACTCTAGCAGGAGCACCAACTGAAAAAGTGTTTCTACCAAACTGCCCCTTATGTGCCAAGACATATTCATCCGCCAATTTAGCAGCGGCCAGAAACTGTTTTCACTTCCTGCTCGCAATGTAAGTTGCCACCTCAGGAGGAACACGCCTTTAAACTGCTCTAATACCATTAATTCACATAAAATCCTGGAAAGTAGACACCCCAGTGCAGAACACCATCTGTTGAAGTGTTTAGTCAAGTCCTCAAAACTCTAAATGCGACTGCTTATCAGACTTTTTCCATGATCTGAAACGTTGACGGTAAGCTTCTGGTACCAACTCATACGCTTTCAGAACTGCATCTTTAACAGTAGCAAAACTCTGACAATCAGCTGCACTATGCTGAATAAGCTTCCTGAGCCTTCCCAGTCAAAACAGACTGTAACATAATCACACAGTCAGCTTCTGGCCATCCTCTCAAAGCGGCAATGCGTTTCAAAAGGAGAGAAAAGGCATCTGGCTCTTTTTCATCAAATGTTGGCACCAAGCGCAAATTACGCACAACATCAAAAGTTTCAACTCCTTGTGGAGAAGACTCTTAGCCTCAACACCACCTGATAACTTGCCCGCCTTGATTAGGTCTAGCCGATACTGCTCTAGCTCCATCTTTTCCTTTTCTAAAGAATGCCTCACACGTTCTTTTCTCAATGCTCAGCTTGTCTCTTTCCATTTGTAAGAGTAACAACCCTTTTGCTGCTCAAAGACAAAGCAACGGCAGTTGAGACCACAGACTGATCAACCTTTCTGCCACTAAAGCCTGCATTTTACGTGGCAACACGCCTGTCTTTACTAATGCAGCCTTCAATACCCTTTAATCTCATCTTTCAAACCGCTTATCCTCAACGCCTACATCATAATGTTCAATAAGTTTCAACAGTTGTTCTTTAGTACAACTGTTTAAGAGTTCCTCCGATGGAGACTGAACAAAAGCATCAACTGTAGCCATAACAGCAAAGTATTGATCTTGAAATGCAAGTGAAATCAGCACTTCCCACTAACTGCCTAACCAAAATTCACGTAACTGAAGCCTAGTCTTCATGCAGTTACTACGGTGGGTACTTACGCACTAAAACCACCAGAAAGAGAAGGGCAACTGCACAAACAGCGACCCCTCACAATTCTGGGACGTGTTCGAGACGACTGCTCTAACCGTGTTCACCGCAACAGAAATGTCAATGAATGAGTCTCAAGAGAGAAACACCTTCAACCTAACAGGAAAGCACTGGTTTTAACTTATGCACATTCAACAATCAATACAGCTCATATGCTCCAAAGTTGACTCAAGACAGCACATCAGCACTAGCTCCACCAAACCTAAGCCTATAGGAAAACATCAGTGTTAACATGACTGCCTCCACTCAATCCCCTAACAAAACGGCCTCCCAAACAAAACACACAGCAAACCCAGAACATCAAACCACCACAAATAACCAAACGATCAGCAATTAACTCAACAACTGCCTACAAAGCAAGGCCTAGCCAAGACACAACCAGACAAAGCCAGCCAAATAGATGAAATCAAACAGCACTAGCTGCAATCAGCTGCAAACAGACCAGCTCTCAATCAAACGTCAGAAAGCTTACCAAACCAGGGTAATATCCCGATTTAGCCCCCATTTGTCACAACCCGGCTCATAGGAAGTGACAAACAAATGGGAGACCACACACAGGCTTCTAAAGGCTGTAAAACATATTTAATGAAAATAAGGTAAAGTAACTTAAACACAATGTAAAGGACATAACAGCCATAACTGAAACTTCCAAACGAACAAGACGGGAGCCAGAGACAGAGCCAGTCAGAGCAAGAGAGACCCAGCTGGTTCAGTCAAAGTGTCTTTATATGCACTGGGACTGGCCTACCAGGTGTGCTGCATCTGTAATTGGGTCAGCTCCACCTACCTGCAAAAACAGGTAAAAGCAAAAGCAAAACACAAGGCCAGCCCACTGGCTGTCACAATAGATACGTGTGTGTGTGTGTGTGTGTGTGTGTGAGATTTACATTGCTGTGCTCGAGAGCCACCATCTACCGGAACCAAATTCCTTGTATTTGTATGCACATATACTTGGCCAATAAACATGATTCTGATGACTGGGCACAAAACCATGATTTAGCAGAAATACTATGATTGAGCAGAAGTACTAAGATGTAGTAAAAGTACTTTGATTTAAGAGAAACCAATTATGGAGGAGTAATACTTTAAAATGGGAGAAATATTGATACACACACACATTCACAGAGCCTAAAGGGAAGAGTATTTGTGCCATGGAGTGTTAAGAAGAATGTGAGGTCCATATTAGAAAAGCTGGTAAAAGTTTTGAGAATTGTAATAAATGATGAATATGAATTAGTGGTCTGTGATAGTGTATTAATTTGTAGGGAAAAACATGTTGTCCAAGGTGGAGTTGAACCCACGACTTTTGGGTTGCAGGCCTGTGTCATTACCAGCTGCGCCACTGGGAAAGACAGTGAGCACTTGGGAAACAGGGTGATGAGCAGTCAGAATTAGATCGCGGTGTGAGGCAAAGAGCGCCATTTTTTGAGTTACAAACATCGTGTAACTCCAAAACTAGGTGGACTAGGAGCATAATTCTTGTACTGGGTGAATCAGCGGACTTTGGTGTACTTTGACTGCGATTTTCATTACTCTTTTGTACATCCGTCGCTGAGATATGACGAGAGAAGAAACTGCAGACCTCAGATATGATTGGCTGGCTGGGAAGCTGGCAGAAATATATAGTAATAGTGTGATTAAGCATAAATACTACATTTAGCAGAAATACTGTATTAAGCACAAATCCTATAAAAAGCAGAAATACTATATAAAGCACAAATCCTATAAAAAGCAGAAATACTATATTAAGCAATATAAAATCCTATAAAATGGTATAAAAAGCAAAAATACTGTAATATGATTTGGTAGAAAACTATAATTAATCAGAAATACTAT
Organism: Oreochromis aureus; assembly: GCF_013358895.1. Taxonomy (NCBI): domain Eukaryota; kingdom Metazoa; phylum Chordata; class Actinopteri; order Cichliformes; family Cichlidae; genus Oreochromis; species Oreochromis aureus. Next base: position 18,207,883 of record NC_052951.1, read on the forward strand.
ACTGGGTAGAAATACTATATTTAGCACAAATCTTATAAAATAGCAGAAATAGTATGATTCAGCACAATAGTAATAACTTAAACAGAAAAACTGAAAAGCAAATGGACAGCTGAAAAATGCTGAACATGCTAAGGGTCCTTCAAATGTACTTGTTAAATGAAAAAAACTGAGCAAAAAAGTGTAACAGTCACACAATCAGAAATATGGAAACATATGGAAACACACATGCACAGAGAGACACACACAGGATCAAATTCAGTCAACCAGTCTAAATATATTGAATTTAAATCATACAATAAGATGCTCCCATAAAACTCTGTCTCGCCTCTCTTTCTCTCTCTGTCACACACACACACACACACACACACACACACACACACACACACACACACACACACAGGGAGAGAGAAGTAAGTTTCTAGCTCAGTCAAGCAGCCTGGGAGCTGCTGAATTTAATCCACCAATCAGAGAGGCTGTGCACTTTTTCCCGCCAAAACAGGTGCATGCAGCACAGAGAGACACAGGATTTTGCAGTCTATTTCTCATAATGACGACTCCCTCAAACAAATGACCATAATTTCCTAACTATAGGGGCTAGAACGGTCATTCTTACAATCGCTTTGTTCAGAAGAGATGGGGAATCTTAAAGTGTTGACAATGTATCATTAAAATATGAATTATTAAAGATATTTGACTTCTAATGCACCATAACTGAGTAGAGCAAAGCAAAACTGCCTTGACTTGCCCTCAAACAACGCTTTCTAACTCTAAATCTATTTGGAGTATTGATATCATTCTTTCACCGTGAAGAGACAGCAGGCTTTGGTGAACAATCATGGAAATTTTCAGGTCTCTGTGGAAATCCAACAAAAAGTTATGACGAGAGAAAAAGTGGTTCATTTCAGAGTTTGAAATCTGAAGAAATCTGAGCGAAGGACGAATTTCCCACGCCAAACAAGTGTAACTCATCTCAGAACGGTAATAGGTGAGAAAAAATTCTTGAATTGTGAGCGCCAGGAGTGTCTGAAGATATACTGGGACAAGCCTCATGTTTTAACTTCGCTTCATTAAGGAGATATGACGATTCGAATATGCCTCTCATTACAGAAATCAAGCGGTGATTTTGAACAAACTCTCCATTGACTTTCTATGGAGAGTTTTCAGACTTTGTGTTGTTCTGAGGAGATTTGCCAAAATTATATAAGTCTCACAACAATGATGGTGACATTTTCGGAAAGCCAGCAAAATACCTACGTTTTGATGTATAATTTGTGGAAGTTGAGTGAAAATTGAGCAAGTAGCAAGAAGTTGTTCGGACATGAAGAGAAGATCATGAAACCTACAGTGGCACACTGGAAGCCAAGTGCATAGCAACCATAACAACACATGTATTTTCTGAAAATCACAATTTTCCAACTCAAAACTTTAAGAGGCATAAAAATAAAACGGTAAAAGATTTGAAAATCTGATTTATTCCTGAATAGCCCAGTAATTTGAGAACATTTTAAAGTTTGAATGGTTGTTCTACGTGAAAGTAGGAAAAAGTAGTTAAGTTTCAAAAACAAGCAAAATTTAGCAGAATTGCAGAAGTTTCCCATTCATTTCAATGGGACAAATTAAAGGAAAAAGTAGAATATTTTAAAAAGTATAACAGTAATAAACACCAAAAGATATAGCGATCATTAGCAGAAATAGCAGAATAGTTTAAAATTTGAACGGTGAAAATCGGTTGAAAATTGTGGAAGTAGTTATGCCAAAAAAGTGAAAAGTGGCAACTAGAATAATAATAATAAAGTATAAAGAATAAAGAGAAACAGGAACTCAATAGTGGATGCTTAAAGCATCCACACAATAAAGTATAAAGAATAAAGAGAAACAGGAACTCAATAGTGTGGATGCCTAAAGCATCCACACAACTAGAAAAATTTGCATTTCCGAAAATGCAGTGTGGATGCTGTAATGCTGAAGCTGTCTGCTGAAACTAGCAGAAAAGCTGAAAAGTTGCAGAATTTGTAAAATTTTGCAGAAGCAAAGGAACTTTTGCTAAAATGTAGTAACTTAGCAGAACTGCAATATCTTAGAGGAAACATAATACTTGGCAGAAATACAATAGCATAGCAGAACTTAGCAGAAATATTGTAACTTACCAGAAACACGATAACTTCTCAAAATACAAGAATTTAGGAGAAATAGTATAAGATAACAGAAAGAATATATTTAGCCAAACATTCTTAAACATTACAGAAATACTATGATTTAGAAAACAGTACAACATAGCAGAAATGCGCGATTTACCAGAGACACTGTAATTTACTATTAATATTGAAATTTTTTTAAAAAATACTATGTTTTAGCACAAATACTGTAATTTGACAGAAATACTATCATTCGCAGAAATACTATGTTTCAGCAGAAATACTCTGGTTTAGCACAAATATTATAACATAGCAGTAATACAATTATATAGCAGAAATGCTATATTTAGAAAGAAAATGTAATATAGCAGAAATACTATGATTTAGCAGAAATACTATAATCAGCACATATACTGTAACATGACAGAAATTCCTCCACTTAGTAGTAATACTGTAACATAAAACAAATGTTATGATTTGGCACAAAACCATAATTTGGCAAAATACTATGATTTAGCAGAAATACTATGATTGAGCAGAAGTACTAAGATGTAGTAAAAGTACTTTGATTTAACAGAAATACAATTATGGAGGAGTAATACTTTAAAATGGGAGAAATATTGATACACACACACATACACAGAGCCTAAAGGGAACAGTATTTGTGCCATGGAGTGTTAACAAGAATCTGAGGTCCATATTAGAAAAGCTGCTAAAATCATAAAAGTTTGCAGAATTGTAATAAATGATGAATATGAATTAGTGGTCTGTGATAGTGTATTAATTTGTAGGAAAAAAACATGTTGCCCAAGGTGTAATTGAACCCACGACCTTTGGGTTGCAGACCTGTGTCATTACAAACTGCGCCACTGGGAAAGAGAGCGAACGCCTGGAAAACAGGGTGATGAGCAGTCAGAATCAGATTGCGTGAGATGCGAAAAACGCTGTTTTTTGAGTTACAAACGTCGTAACTCAAAAACTAGGTGGACTAGAAGCATAATTTTGTACTGGGTGAATCAGCGTACTTTCGTGTACTTTGACTGTGATTTGCATTGCTCTTTGTACATCTGTCGCTGAGATATGACGAGAGAAGAAAGGGCAGACCTCAGATATGATTGGCTGGCTGGGGAGCCGCAGGCAGGCCCTGATATGTAAATTTTATATGTATCAGTCCTCACAGAGGATTAGCCATGCCTGGGGACCTGGCAGAAATATATACAAATAGTATGATTAAGCATAAATACTACATTTAGTAGAAAACACTATGTTTTAGCACAAATACTATAAAATGGCAGAAATACTATAATTAAGCAGAAATACTATATTTGGCAGAAACACTATATTTAGTACAAATCTTATGAAATAGCAGAAATAGTATGATTTAGCAGAAATGCTGTATTTGGCACAAATCTCACAAAATAGCAGAAATAGTATGATTTAGCAGAAATGCTGTATTTAGCACAAATACTGAAAAGCAGCAGAAATGCTATGACTTAGCACAACAGTAATAACTTATAGAAAAATTGGAAAAGCAAAATGGACAGCTGGAAAAATCCTGAACATGCTAAGGGTCCCTCAAATCTAATTGTTAATTGAAAAAAATCAGCAAAAAAAATAACAGTCACACAATCACAAATATGGGCACATATGGAAACACACATGCACAGAGAGACACACACAGGACCAAATTCAGTCAACCAGTCTAAATATATTGAATTTAAGTGATATAATAAGATGCTCCCATCAAAAGGCTCTCTCTCGCTCTCTCTCACACACAAACACACACACACACACACACACACAGAGCGTAGGGAACAGTATTTGTGCCATGGAGTGTTAACAAGAATCTGAGGTCCATATTACAAAAGCTGCTAAAATCATAAAAGTTGCAGAATTGTAATAAATGATGAATATGAATTAGTGGTCTGTGATAGTGTATTAATTTGTAGGAAAACACATGTTGCCCAAGGTGTAATTGAACCCACGACCTTTGGGTTGCAGACCTGTGTCATTACCAACTGCGCCACTGGGAAAGAGAGCGAACGCCTGGAAAACAGGGTGATGAGCAGTCAGAATCAGATTGCGTGAGAGGCGAAAAACGCCGCTTTTTGCAGTTACAAAACGTCGTGTAACTCAAAAACTAGGTGGACTAGAAGCATAATTTTGTACTGGGTGAATCAGCAGACTTTGGTGTACTTTGACTGTGATTTGCATTGCTCTTTGTACATCTGTCGCTGAGATATGACGAGAGAAGAAAGGGCAGACCTCAGATATGATTGGCTGGCTGGGAAGCCGTGCAGGCCCTGATATGTAAATTTTATATGTATCAGTCCTCACAGAGGATTAGCCGCCTGGGGACCTGGCAGAAATATATAGAAATAGTATGATTAAGCATAAATACTACATTTTTTTAGAAAAACTATATTAAGCACAAATCCTATAAAAGCAGAAATACTATATTAAGCAATATAAATATCCCCTAAAATCCTATAAAAAGCAGTAAAACTGTACTATGATTTGGTAGAAAACCCTAATTAATCAAAAATACTATATTTGGCAGAAATAGCAGAAACACTATATTTAGCACAAATCTTATGAAATAGCAGACATAGTATGATTTTGCAGAAATGCTGTATTTAGCACAAATCTCATAAAATAGCAGACATAGTATGATTTTGCAGAAATGCTGTATTTAGCACAAATACTGAAAAGCAGCAGAAATGCTATGACTCAACACAATAGTAATAACTTAAATAGAAAATTGGAAAAGCAAAATGGACAGCTGAAAATCCTGAACATGCTAAGGGTCCTCAAATGTAATTGTTAAATGAAAAAATCAGCAAAAAAGTATAACAGTGACACAATCACAAATATGGACACATATGGAAACACACATGCACAGAGAGACACACACAGGATCAAATTCAGTCAACCAGTCTAAATATATTGAATTTAAATCATACAATAAGATGCTCCCATAAAACTCTCTCTCGCCTCTCTCTCTCTCTCTCTCTGTCACACACACACACACACACACACACACACACACACAGGAGAGAAAATCAAGTATCTAGGTCAGTCAAGCAGCCTGGGAGCTGCTAAATTTGAATCCACCAATCAGAGAGGCTGTGTACTTTTTCCCGCCAAAACTGGTGCACCTGTTTTACACACACGCAGCACAGACAAAGGATTTGTGCTGTCTATTTTTCATAGTCAGGATTCCCCTCAAACAAATGGCTATAATTTCCAACCGTAGGGGCTAGAACAGTCATTCTTACACCGCTTTGTTCAGAAGAGATGGGGAATCTTACAGTGTGGACAATTTATCATTAAAATATGAATTATTGAAGATATTTGACTTCTAATGCACCATAACTGAGTAGAGGCAAAGCGAAAACTGCCTTGACTTGCCCCCTCAAACAACGCTTTCTAACTCTAAATCTATTTGGAGTATAGATATCATTCTTTCATCGTAAGTGACAGCAGGCTTTGGTGAACAGTCATGGAAATTTTCAGGTCTCTGTGGAAATCTA